>NW_018220255.1:91649-92453 GCF_001263595.1 Phalaenopsis equestris
TGTCGTCAAAACTCATTTTCAACCTTAAATTTGATCATTTTCACTCCTTTATCTTTTTTTACTCCTTTAAACAATTTTCACCATTTTTATTTGTATCTGCAAAAAAAACACAAAAATACATCAGTGCTTAGGCACGACCTTCTCTATTTAACCGGCGCGTAAGCACCGGATCTGGCGCTTAGGCGCCAAAACTCTTTTGCACAATTTTTCACCTTTTCGCTCTAAATTTGATCATTTTCACTCCTTTAAGCATTTTTCCATTTTTATTTGTATCTGCAAAAAAAACACAAAAATACCTTCCATTAAAGCGCAATATCTCAAAAATAAGTATAAAAATGTGTCTAAAAACACTATATATTTTAGGTGTACCAAAATTCCCCAAACTTAAAATGTTACTTGTCCTCAAGTGACACTTCAATCTTTAAAAATCAAATATGTATGATATGTATATGAGTTTCTTTAGGAGTTACTAAAATTTAGATTTAGAAATATAGTAGTCCAATGTAGAAAAAGTAATTAGTAAATGAGACCAACTTAAAGTTTGAAAATTTTTAATGTTAATAACTATGAAAATATGAGTTCATATCTAATTTAGAAATATTGTAAGCTTTCTAAATTTAGATTTTAGTTCTTTTATTTTCTCTACTTACAAATTTTTGTTAAAAATAATTTTACTTACTATATTATATTTATAATTTTAAGATTTTATGAAGTCTTATACTTTAAAAAATCAAATGTAGAACCAAATTTTTAATTAGGCAGTTTTGATTAGGTGTCGGCATTATTTTTGGTGTGGGGTTTGCC
>NW_018220256.1:0-920 GCF_001263595.1 Phalaenopsis equestris
ATAATCATCCAATAACAATCTACATTGATCAGGATCAGACTATAGCCAGAGCCATAGCAGAGAGTTTGTAAAATACACGACATAGATTATGTCAGTGACACATATACAAGAAATTGCCTACAAAGATTCAATGCGGGGTGACACATATCAATTATCTTTTTTATAAATGCTTGAGTAAATGCGAGTCTGAAGAGGAATTTGATGATACATGGGAGGTGATGATTGAAACAGGTAATCTACAGGATAATGTGTGGCTAGATAATATATACAAAATTAGATATAAGTGGTCTACAACTTTTAATAAAGATGTATTTGGAATGAGAATTTTATCGACACAGAGGAGTGAGACAAACAATAATATTTTTCATGGTGTCTCAAAGCCCACAAGTTCTATTACAGATTGTTTTTTGGGCATTGAAAATGTAATAAGAACATGAAGGTGTAACAAGAAAGATGGTGATTTCAAGTGTGATCAATCTAAGATTACTCCTGTTGCGAAAAGCAGCCCAATACTGAGGCAGACAACTAAGGCAGGCAACTGCATTTTACTCAAGGAAGTTGTACATAATGTTTGAGGAAGAGTTTATACACGGATCATGTGGTCTTCAATTACATGCCTCTATAAATAATGAAACTGAATATTTTATTAAGAATTTGGATGAACACAAGACAAACACTACTTGATTAGTTCATTTTGATAGTTTGAGTTTGGATATTCAGTGCAGCTGCAGGAAGTTCAAAATGATGGGGCTACTGTGTGCACACTCTCTACGAGTCCTAAACTTTCTACATATTGAGAAGATACCTGATAAATATCTCCTATTAAGATGATCTGAAAATGCAGAAAGAGATGTATATAACAGTCCTGGATACATGCATCTGCAATAGTCACAAATCTCGAATGATATTAAAGGTGAACT
>NW_018220257.1:0-499 GCF_001263595.1 Phalaenopsis equestris
CTAAACTAAACTTCCAAAGTGTAAACTGCACTTCCTAGTAATTTCCATAGATTTTTTTCTCATTTTACACCATGAATAGTGAAGTTTTGAATTTCTCTAAATGTGCTCAAAATACTAGTGAAAATCAATTTTTTTTTTGTATAGAAGTAAAGCTCTTACCTCAAGGAACTTGGATATAGCAAATTTCACTTGATTCCACAAAGAAATCTTGACTTTACATGTGCCATAACCCTCAAAAATCATAAACTTGAGAGGTTGAAGGAGACGGTGGCGTAAAAAATGATGATTTTCGGGCTGAAATTTCACTTTCAACTGCTCGCGAACTGGTTTTCGTGAATCGGTTCTTAAGCGCGGGTAAATGGCTCTTAGGAGCCTGCCTCTCGAGGTAAATGGCGCTTAGGAGCTTGCCTCTCGGGTTGCCTCGCCCTTAAGCGCGAGATAAGGTGCTTACGCGCCAGCGCATGATTTCCAAAATTTTCAAATTAAAGTAAAATGCACT
>NW_018220258.1:0-766 GCF_001263595.1 Phalaenopsis equestris
AAATATAATATAGTAAGTAAAATTATTTCTAATAAGTTTTTTTAAGTAGAAAAAATAAAAGAACTAAAATTCTAAATTTGGAAAGCTTACAATATTTCTGAATTAGATATGTACTCTTATTTTCATATTTCTTAACATTAAAAATTTCTAAACTTTAAGTTGGTCTCATTTATTGAATATTTTTTCTAAAATGGACTACTAAATTTCTAAATCTAAATTTTAGTAGCTCCTAAAGAAACTCATATACATATCAAACTTATTTAGTTTTTAAAGATTGAAGTGTCACTTGAGGATAAGTAACATTTTTAGTTTGGGGGATTTTGATACACCTAAAATATATAGCTTTTTTAAACACATTTTTATACCTATTTTTGAGATATTGAGCTTTAATGGAAGGTATTTTTGTGTTTTTCTTTTAGGTACAGGTAAAAAGGTGAAAAATGCTTATAGGAGTGAAAAAGGATCAAATTTGGAGCAAATAGGTGAAAAATGTGCAAAAGTGTTGGCGCCTAAGAGCTAGACCCGATGCTTAAGCGCCTGTTAAATAGAGAAGGTCGCGCCTAAAAGCCAAAGGCAGTTATTTGACGATTTTCTTCATTTGGACGTTTCCTTCATTTGGCCAAATTTTGAAGAGGAATTTGAGGCACATATTGGCTTAATAGGTGGTTACAACCACCAAGGATGAAATATTTGTGAAAGGAGGCATCTTTTTGGGAAATACATTGAATCATGATATATTTTGAAGAGATACCAAGGCACCTCTTGT
>NW_018220259.1:0-1301 GCF_001263595.1 Phalaenopsis equestris
AAATTACTCATATATACAAACATATCAAGAAAAATAATCCTCACATTATCTAAAATTTCATTCAGTAAATGGTTACAGGTAAGAGTTAATTGGAGATTAAGAGTCATATAAGTCCATATCACCATAACTGCTAGATTATATTAATCAAACTGATTAAAATATACAGTGGAATGCACAGATAAGCATTAATTAAAGTTAATTAAGACGTAATTAAGATAATTATCGCTTTAATTAACTGGGTAAATACTGGCGCCATTCATCTGGAACTCCTCTTCTGAGCTTCAGCATTCTCACAGCAGCTGATGTCAGAGGAATGGAGAGTACATCATAATCTTTTGGAGCCTGTGTTAGTGATAAGATATGAATTCTAATTGCCCCTGATAAATGGAAAAAATTACAAAAAAGACCTATAATTGTTTAGAATGCAAGAAATGATAAATTATTTTGGTAGGGGTACCTTTGGAATTTTAATCAGCTTCATGTTTGCTTCCTCAGGGGACTTGTGACCTTTCTTTGAGTTGCATCTTATGCAGGCTGTGACCTTCAAGTTAGAGGAACAAAAATGAAAGAAAATTGTGTAAAACAATTTTTGAAGATTTATAATTTATAATTACATTTGAAAAGCTATGACTCATTTTCAATGTTTGTTTATTGTAATTTTGTTCATCACCGTCTCATAAAATCTAACCTGGTCTGCAGGGGCAGACTCGGGTAGATCTAGGGAGGGCAATTGAACCATCATCAAGGCTTTTCACATAAACACAGCAATCATACTCACATCGCCTGTAGCCAATCTGCATCATGCAGGAGTCAAACCGCTTGTACCATTGTCTTGGAGACTGTTTCAACTTTCAACCCATACAACGATTTCTTTAACCTGCAAACCAGATGCTGCTGTCCAGGCTGAGTGAACCCTTCTGACTGCTCCATGTAAATCTGCTCCTCCAAATCACCATGCAAGAAAGCAGTTTTAACATTCATCTGCTCCAAATACAAATCCCAAACAGCTATTAATGCAAGCACTGCCCTGATTGAAGTATGGCTGATCACAGGAGAAAAGATTTCATCATAATTTATCCCCTTTTGCTGCGAAAATCCCTTTGCAACTAGTCCAGCCTTGAACTTTTCCCCTTCTTTTTCTGATACTGTTGGTTTCCTTTTGTAGACCCATTTGCATCCAATGACATTCTTTCCTTCTGGAAGCTGAACTAGCTCCCAAGTGCGGTTTTTCTGCAAAGACTTCATCTCCTCAACCATTGCACCATCCATTTTTTTTTCTCCTAGCTAGTGATAGCTCCTTG
>NW_018220260.1:0-1055 GCF_001263595.1 Phalaenopsis equestris
TATTGCTATATCTCTCTGTTCTCATTCTCCTTTTCGATCTCACCCCTTCTCATTCTAAATATATCTTTTCCCTCCTCCTCTTTCTCTCACACTCTCTTTTCACTCTGTCTACTTCACTATCTCTCTTTGTATCTCTTTCTCTCACTCTCTGTAGCTTTATATATCTCCCTATCTCCCTTTCCTTCTCTAAGTATCCCTCGTATCCCTCTATCCTATCTTTATCACTCACTTTTTCCATTTCTCCACTTTATAACTCTCTCTTTCCCCATCCATCTCTCTCTTACTCCCATTTCGTTTGCCTTGCTCCTTCCGTCCCACTCTCTCTTTCTCACTCTCCCTTAATTTTAATATCTCAGTCTGTCTCCCCATCTTTCTCTTATTCTCGCTTTCTCTCTCACACCTCTCTCACTATCTTTGTAGTACTCTCTATTTCTTCTCTCTCTCTATTTCTCTTGCACTCTCTAGAAAGAGATAGAGAGATCGGGTGACCAAAAAAGGAGGGAAAGAAAGAAGAATAAAGCATCTCCATATTGAGAGGTATTAGTTGAGAGAAAGGTTAATAGATGGATGACAAGAGGGAGAGTGATCAAGAGAATTAAAGAGAAGGTGGGAGAAAACAAAAAGAGATAATAGGAGAGATAGAGGGAGAAGAAGAGCGAGAAATATGAAGAAGGGAGGGAGGAAAGGGAGGATGAGGGGGATGGAGGGAGAAAGAGAGAGTGGGATAGAGGAAGAGGAAGTGATAAAGAGAGACTATGATAGAAGTAGGGAGAGTGAAAAGTGTGACATTACAAGATATAGAAGAGGGAGATAGAGGGAATATTGATTTCACCCTTTTCCTCTTGTTATCTTGCTTCTCTCAATCATTCTCTCTCTCTCTCTCAAATTATCAAACTAGCTCTCCCACTATTTATTCTCTCTCTCCCTCACTATATATCTCTATATCTCTCTTTCCCACTCACTTAACTCTTTATCTCTCACTCTCTTTCACTCTACACACTCCCTCACTCACTCCTTCTGTCTCAATATGCTTCTCCCTCACATTTTCTCTCCCA
>NW_018220261.1:0-337 GCF_001263595.1 Phalaenopsis equestris
AAGTTTGTTTTATTTTCTTGTTGTTTTGTTTATGATAATTTAATTTCTCAAAAATTATTTTAAAGATTTTATTACAATTATCTTTTATTTGTGTTTTATTTATTGTTGAAGATTTGTTGTTTTGTTCTTTGTTCATTGGAACTCTGAACCATTGCATGGTTCACAACTTCCATCCATCACACAAAAAGGCAATTGACAAAAAGGCACAACTTGAGAGAAATTTCCATTAATCTGCTTCAATAAAGATAATGCAGATCAAATGTAAGTTAATGCCTCAAAGAGAGTATATCATGTAATACATTCTGAAATGCATTGAGAGTCATCTCAAGATATGAGT
>NW_018220262.1:0-1313 GCF_001263595.1 Phalaenopsis equestris
CTTCTGGGAGGGAGTAATGTTCGAATTATTATGGGGGTAATGTATGATGCTTCTATTATGCCAGATTCAGCATTTGATTTCTATATGTTGCTGGTTTTTTTGTGCTTCTGGGAGGGAGTACTGTATGAATCAAAGCTTTGTATCTTCTTCTTTGATGCTATAATAAAGTTGTTGGCCTCCTTTGCCGTTGATGTAGGTCATGTTGACCTAACCACGTCAAATTTTGTGTCTTTTTTCGTTTTTATGCTTTCGTTAATCATTTTTTAAATCAAATATGATATTGTTGTGTTTCATTTCTTTGCTTCATCGCAGTAGTAACATGGCTGGTAAGGCTAAAGAACATAGTTCTCCAGCACTCTGGGAAAAAGAAATCAAATTGTTGTTTTACGACCTCTGTATCAAAGAAATTGAACTAGGCAATAGACCAACAACGTTTTTCAATAAAGAAGGTTGGCATAATATCATTAAAAATTTTAAAGACTCCACGGGACGGGAGTACGGCAGGCTGCAAAAGAAAAACAAATGGGATCAACTGAAAAAAGATTGGAAAATTTAGAAGGATTTAAAGCGTGGTTAAACTGGTTTGGGTTGGGATCCAATAAAGCGAATCATTGATGCTTCGGAAGAGTGGTGGGCAGAAAGGATCGTGGTAAGTAAATTTTATTTTTCATAATTTGTATAATATAATTCTCTTTTAGGACTGAACAAAATGATTTGGGTTTTTTTTCCAGGTGGTGCCCGCAACAAAAAAAGTATAAAACTTGTGGGATTGAACCTGATTTGGAGGAGAAGTTGGACATCATGTTCGGGGGTGTCGTTGCCATAGAGAAATATGCATGCACTCCCAGCGAGATGGGATTTGGTGAAACACAGGACAATGTTGTTGTCAGCTTATCAGATGATTCACCTGAATTCCCAAGTCCAGGTCCCACTGAGATTCAATCTACGAACCACTCTAAGCGATCTAGGTTCGAGAGTAAAAAAAAGGGTGGAGCTGCGTCTATCAAAAACCAGATATCATGCCTGATGGATTCTTTCAATGATGCCCCCCATAAAGTGCAGAAAATGTCAATTAATGAGGTTGTGGTAATTTTAGAGCAGGATTCGAGTATTATAGCGGATGATGAGCTTTACTACTTTGCTGTGGAGTTGCTTCAAGATTTAGTGCAGAGAGATTTTTTCACAGCAATTGCCAAAGAGCGAAGGGTGTCGTATCTACGACATTTTTATGAGCGTAGGAAAATTTGAATGGATTTTTTTAGTATTTGCTAAAGTTGTTATGTCCTTATTTGAACAGTTTATGAGAAGACATG
>NW_018220263.1:0-2626 GCF_001263595.1 Phalaenopsis equestris
TCTGCGAATTCCAGGAGTTCGGCGAAGTCGGAGGAGTTTGCGCAGGAAGTTCGGGACTTGGCAGACACTTCGGTTCTCGGGGTTCTCGGTGGTTCGCGACCAAGCAGATCTCGCAAAGTAGATCGTCCTAGGAAAAGTTTGCCAAGAGGGCTCGCGACGGTCGCATCGCGCGACAGGGCTTTCGGGATTCTTCATCGAGTTCGGAGGCGGGAGGAAGAGTTCGTGAATCGCGAACAAAAGCTTTTGGCGGAGCCTCTTCCACAGGAAACGCGGAGGTAGTGTGCTGTTGGGAGCAGAAGAGGAAACGCGGAGGACTTGCGAACTCCCTTGCTGGGAGGTGCTTCAGATTGCCTTGTTGGATAGATTTCCTTGATTCTCTTTTCTGGAAAAGGAAATTTGAGAGGATATTCCCTGGATTTGATTCAATAGCTGCAAATTGGAAAGGAGAATCTTGAAACTTCTGCTGAGTTCCAATTTTAGGGAACAGAAGGGATTTAACGGAAGAAATTATTGAAATTATTTCCATAGAAAGAATTTTTATTTCTTTTGCTGGAGAAAGAAATAGAAGGAGTATTTCAGACGGATGAATATTCTTACGGAGAAGGAAAATTTTAAATATTCCGAAGACAAATTTCAGAATATTTTGAAAATATTTTAAGGATATTTAAAAAAAAAGTTTTGTTGCAGAATCAATTTTCAGATGGTATTTTTTGGTGCGAAATTTGAGGTGATGAAGTTTGACGGAACTGGTAACTTCAGATTGTGGCAAACGATTGTGAAAGATCTGTTGGCGCAACAAATAATCTTAAAAGCTCTGCGGACGGCAAAACCAGATGTCTTGGAGGATGAAGATTGGGAAGAATTACAACAGCGAGCGGCAGCGACTATACGTCTATGTTTGACAGACGAGGTTATGTATCACGTGATGAATTTAAAATCTCCAAGAGAAGTTTGGAAAAAATTGAAAACTCAATTTATGGCTAAATCTTTGATGAACAAGTTGTATCTGAAGCAAAAGTTGTATGGGCTGAAGATGACATAAGGGTCTGATCTGACGCAACATGTTAATGGCTTCAATCAAATAATCACAGACCTGTCACTGCTTGATGTGAGTATTGAGGATGAAGATCGAGCGATGATTTTGTTGTGTTCATTGCCTCTTCCTATGAACATCTGTTGACTACTCTGACATATGTGAAAGAAACTATCAAATTTGATGAGATTACTGCAACATTGTTGACTCACAACTAGCGGAAGTAGAATGCAGGGGGAAGCTCTCACGGTGACAGTTTATATGTTAAGGGTAAGCAGGATCATGGAAGGAAGAAAGAAAATGAGAGTTCTGGAAGGCGAAATTCCAGATCCAAGTCTAGAGGCAAAAAAGAAATTCATTGCTACAAGTGCAATTTTGAGTCAAGTCATATGAAGAAAGATTGTCCAAAGCTGAAGAAGCAGACTGGGGAGATTACATCTGGGGCAAAAGCCAACATTAGTGTTGAAATATGTAAAGAGGCAAATTTATATGTATTATTATCTGCAGTTTCTCACAGTTTATTTATAAATGATTCATGTTGGATTCTTAACATAGGTGCTACTGATACACCTAAAATATATAGTATTTTTATACACATTTTTATACATATTTTTTGAGATATTGTGCTTTAATGGAAGGTATTTGTGTGTTTTCTTTCAGTTACAGTTAAATATATGAAATATGGTGGAAGGAGTGAAATATGATCAAATTTGGAGCAAAAATGAAGAATTTTTGAAAATGAACTATGACACCTAAGCGCCTGGGACTGATGCTCAAGTGATGAAAAATAGAGAAGGTTGAGCTAATGAGTCGAAGACCTCACGCTTACGCGCCAGAGGTAGTTATGATGAAATGTCAATGTATTTAGATAAATTTTGAAGGGGTGTTTGAAGCAACACTTGATGAAAATGTGAATTACAGTTAATGGTCACAAAAATATATTGAAATGGCTCTTGAAAAGAGACAACTCATGGAAGATTCATTGAATGTGGACACATTTTGAAGAGACGCCAAAACACTCAAGTTTTGTATTCTTGGAAAACAGACTAGATTCAGTTTTATGACTGGAAAACACAAAACTGAAGGAATTCTTGATTATTTGCATTCTGATGTATGGGGCCCTATTAGGGAGTTCTCATTGGGAGGATCTCAGTATTTCGTTACCTTTATTGATGATTTATCCAGGAAAGTTTGGGTGTATTTTTTGAAGTAGAAATCTGAAGTATTCTCTAAATTCAAGTTGTGGAAAGCTGAGGTGGAGAACCAAATTGGCAGAAAAATCAAGTATTTGAGGTCCGATAATGGCATAAAGTACATAGATTCGCAGTTTCAGAAGTTCTGTGAGAAGCATGGGATTCAGAGGCATTTTTCAGTACGCAAGACACCACAACAGAATGGTGTTGCAGAAAGGATGAACATGTCTTTAACTGAAAGGCAAGAAGCTTGAGACTGAATGCATGACTTCCTAAGAGTTTCTGGGTAGAGGCTGTGAATATGGCATGCTATCTTATTAATAGATCACCTCGGGCATTATTGGGTGGCAAGGTCGCAGAAGAGGTATGGACAGGTAATCCAGTTAATTTCGATCATTTA
>NW_018220263.1:4101-7896 GCF_001263595.1 Phalaenopsis equestris
AATTATTTTTGACAGTCAGAAGAATGATCCTTCAGTTGTGGGGTACGTTGATTCAGACTACGCAGGTGATTTGGATGACAGAAGGTCTACAACTGGGTATGTTTTTACTCGTGGAGGGCCTATATGTTGGAAATCAACAATTCAGTCTATTGTGACATTATCTACAACTGAAGCAGAGTACATAACAGTAACTAAAGCTGCTAAAGAAGCCTTATAGTTTGTTGGTCTAGTAAAGGAACTGGGCGTTGAGCAAGGTGGAGTTTAGTTGCATTGTGATAATCAGAGTGCTATTTATCTGGCTAAGAACCAGGTGTACCATTCCAGAACGAAGCACATTGATGTCAGGTATCACAAGATCAGAGAGTTAATTGCTTCTGAGGAGATATTGTTGCAGAAGGTTCATACTGATGAGAATGCAGCTGATATGTTGACCAAGCCAGTTACTATCAACAAGTTCTTGCATTGCTTGGACTTGTTGAATGTTTGCAGTTGCTAAAGAAGCATGGTGGCCCAACCCAGTGGTGCAAGTGTAACTCCCAGTTATTTTTCTCCTAAGGGTCTGGATATTCGCCAAGGTGGAGATTTTTATGGTATGGCTCATATACCATATCGGGACAGACGTTGGATCGAAGCGGAGCGAAGCGGAAGAATCTGTCCAAATTGGGAAGTTACATGGGTTGGGGTGCGGGGGCAAAGCCCAGCGGTATGGTACAAGGGTAATGTTGTAATTACATTTTGTGTATAAGGTTTACTCATGGCGTTATAAATATTTCTGTTAGTAACTCCAGGAGGAATCCCTGTTTTCTGTAAACCCTTTTCTGAATAGTGAAAGGAACTCGCCGCTCTGCTCCCGAGAACATAGACATCTTTGTCGAATCTCGTTACATCTTTGTCGCATAGACATCTTTGTCGAATCTCGTTAAATCTCTGTGTTCTTCTGGATTTGTGTCGATTATTGTTTTTCTTTGCCCTAATTTTCTCAACACTTTAGCCATCTAATTCTAGCTTTGAATTGTTTGGTCATGAGTCTTGGTCTTGGCATTTGTGATATTAGGCGACAACTCCTAGTTGGTAGATTCTTTTGACCTTGAGATATGTCAAATTGTCTGCTCCACTAAATCCACTTGCGGAGCCCCATCATCAGCCCATTCTGTGACTCTTCAGATCGACTAAATCCACTTGTGGATTGACCTGACATATTAAAGTTTGACTATCACTTTCCTAGGAGTTTCTATGCTCAGATCCATCTCTTGAGTTCACCCCGTTCGATGATTCTTGGGATTGTAAAATGGTCAAATTAAAGATCAACTTTAAAGGGATTGACATATGTTCTATCATCATTGATGCGTTATCTAACATTCACACATTCAATTTTTTCAACAAGATACAACACATAGATTTTGTAATGTACGGTTCATAATTTTATACTATTTCCTCTTTATGTATTCATGGGAGGGTCTCCTCTCTCTCTCTCTCTCTCTCTCTCTCTCTCTCTCTCTCTCTCTCTCTCTTCTCTCTCTCCCAGCGCGAGAGAGTGGCTCATCTAAAATAGAGAGCTTAGACCTGGAGAAGACCTTCATCATCTTCTTTCATCGACTCTACACAGGTCTCTCCTGGGTATGAATCCACGAACAATGCGGGACTCAGTGTCTCAAATGGATTCAATATCCTTTGGATGGAGCTCCTCTCTGGCTTTATCCATATCAATCTCTCTCTACCTCTCTAGTTCTCTTTTTCTCTTGCATCCAGTGAGAATCTGTATCATATTCTCGCACCTGTTGATGAAGAATCATCTTCCGGGTTGTATGAATCAACATACGATATGTTATCCTACGTCATAAAATGATATAGTTGTAAGAATTCAACGTTCATGCATATTGCTAAATTAATTGTGTGCACAAGATGTGATATTATTTTTTTTTTATTTCTACTCGACGACTTTTAATAAAATTTTAAAAAGTTATTTATTAGTATAAACTATCACAACTGTTGAGAAAATAGGGCGAAGAAAAACATGAATCAACGCAAATCCAGAAGAACACACAGAGATTAACGAGGTTCGGCAAAGATGCCTACGTCCTCGGGAGCAGAACGATAACTTTTTCACTAATCCAGAAAAAAAGAGTACATTATACAAGATTTAGAATCTCAGAGTCTCAGAAACTCTCATAGGGTTACAAACAAGATATATATATATATATATAACCTTATAGTACAATATGTAATTACTTAAATTACTCTTGAATCAAACCGCGAGGTGTTACCCCCGCACCCCAACCCACATAATGAAACTCCCCCGATTGGACAGATCTTTCCGCTCCACTCCGCTATGGGCTCTGCTCCGCTCCAGCATCTGTCTCATATATGGTATATGAGACATACATAACAAATCCCTATCTTGGCGAATATCCAGTCCCTTTAGGAGAAATGCATACACCCAACAAATCTCCACCTTTGCGATTTTCAACCCCTTAGGAGAAATATATTATGGAGTTCTTATGCACCAATGTGGATTGGGTCACCACGCTTTTGCTGCGCCCTTGCTGATCCCCCCAACTCACTAAATTCTAAGAGACACAACTCTCCAATTCCAAGAGACTCCAAATTCTGGTACTATGAGTCATACCTAACAAATCTTCACCTTCATGAATATCCAGCCCCTTTAGGAGAAATGCATATAACAAACAAATCTCCACCTTGACGAATATCTAGTCTCTTAAGGGAAATATATCATGGAGTTTCTTATGGACCAATGTGGGTTGGGCCCTTTTAAATAATCTCTTAATTAGATTTTCTTTAATTAAGTTTTTTAAAAAAAAGGAATTTTCCTTAATTAAGTTTTCAAGAAAAAAAAAACATTCTCTTAATTAAAATTTCCTTAATTAAACTCTCCTAGAAATCATTTTTCTTAACTTCCAAGAAAAGCTCCACCTTAATTAAGCCTTGATTGAGCCTCCAACAAAGATCTTTCTTAATTAAGCCTCCAACAATTATTTCCTTAATTAAGCCTCCAGCAATTATTTCGTTAACTATTTCCTTTTGAATTGCTCCTTCGCGCCTCCGTCTGCCTAGGAACCTGCCTCCCACGCCGCGCACAGCTATTCGCATATGTTCCGCCTCCAAGGAAATCAATCTTCCGCTTGAGACCTTCCAGATTGCGATCGAATCTGTCGTGAAGTCGAATATGTTGCGAAGTCACTGAATCCGTCGCGCAGTCCAACTTTTTTCCAATTGCTACGCTCCAGCCCTTTTTCGGTCGAAGTTTCCTGCTCGTCTTATCTGTTGCAAGCTCTGTCTGTCGCGAATGGTGCTCTGCCTATGAACATCGAACGAAGTTCTCACGAACAATTTGTTTCGAACGATTTGCTTCTCCGGCGAGTTTCTTCCCTGAATCTTTAGTCGCCGAAGCTTTCTCCCAAGGTGCCGAATTTGCGAAACTTTATGCGTCCATCTCCTCCGAAACCCTAGCAGTCAATCTACTATGCCAAAATCTTCTTTATTCCTGCGCAGCCGAAATTTTTCTTCCTTAACCTTGAACCTCGCTCTGATACCACTTGTTGAGAAATTAGACAAAGAAAAACAGGAATCAACACAAATCCAGAAGAACAAAGAGATTTAATGAGGTTCGACAAAGATGCATACGTCATTGAGAGCAGAGTGGCGGGCCACTAATCCAGAAAAAAGAGTACATAATACAAGATTCAGAATCTCGGAGTCTCAGAAACTCATCTAGGGTTACAAACAAGACATATATATAACTATATAGTACAATATGTAATTACTTAAATTACCCAT
>NW_018220264.1:0-1655 GCF_001263595.1 Phalaenopsis equestris
ATACTTTACCCATTTCTGTGTTGGGAAAGTACGGTTAACTCCTTGGACTTCACAACTGTCTATTCAGCCATCTTTGAACACAGAGGTTCAGGAGGCCATTAAGGACTCTTTAAATTTTTTTATGTGCGGTCGGACCCCCAATAGGTGTGTCGGTGGACTAGTTCCACCTGGCCATTGTCTGCCACTAAATGGGTCCCGCACTAGGTACTAAAATACTTCACATCTCCCTTCAAAATTTGATTTACTATCATGCAAATTAAACCAAATCGTGTTGTACTATGCGTATTTTAAAATTTTCTTATATTAATTAAAATTTTCACCTCTTGATTTTTCTTAAACAAAATCTTAAAAATACCCATAAATTAAAACTCTCCTGGTCTACAGATCAACCTCTACTTTCAGTGCTTGCACTAAAAATTACAAGGTTTTGGCTATATAACTAACCCCAAAACTTTCTGTTTTAAAGCTTGATGCAATGGCCTACTCAATGCTGACCTTTTCCTGCAACCTGCCAACGAGCCACGAAGCCCGTAACCTCGTTCCTACCATCAAATTTGGAGCCGAATTTGAAGACCACGAGGTCATCCTCGGGAAAGCCCTTTGAGAAAGCCCCGTTTGTAGTGATGAAGATTGCTGCTCCAGAAATACAGGAACCGTCTGGAGAATTCAATCTGAACTGTCATCAAGACTTCCCTGCCTACAAGAAGGCTAAAATTACTACCGTCACAACACCTGCCAAACCTGCTATCCCCACTGCGGCTAAGGGGAAAGAAGTAATGATTTTTGAGGATCCGACTGAGGGATTAACTGTCCCACCACTCGTGTTTGAAATTGGAACAAGCTCAAGGACTGCACCACTGACCCAAACCCAAAAACAGAACCGTAACAGAAGGGTTCGGAGGGCCATCAAAGCCCAAACTCCTGAGGAGACACCCGTTGAAGAGGAGCCTCATCAAGATGAATAAGGATTACTGGAAATTTATCCAATCCTACGAGGGAGTAGATTCCATCCTCTGACGGATACCGATGGATACGAGAGTATCCAGAAAATCACCACTGCAATAGCAACACTTCATGGACAAGGTGTGGAGAGAAAGAAACATACTCCTATCACTCGAGTCAGTTCAGTCTTTCAGAGGCTAGCCGCCAAAGAATGTTATTCAGTGAGTAAACTACTTAAACTAGTAGAGTAAGGACGTCAAGTCTGCCAGACAGTCTCACCAGAAAACTGGAGTGCCACCTACTCGCATCCCCGTTTGGTTCTATTTAGGGAACAGAGTTGATATTGCAGTGATTATCACTGATTATACCGCCACTAAGACCGCAGGCCGTTGACCGGTTAAGTCGAGATTGGGTCCAAAAATCTTACCCGTCACCCATTATGGACATATTCCTACAATCCCAAAGGCAAAGACAAGATGATTAACTGACACTATAGCCGGTCTACACCACAAGGAGCATACTTTCCCTCAACATACCAAATTTTTTTACTAAGAAACTCCATCTTGAGACGTCATCGTCGAAAAAGAAAAAGGTATGGGTACTCAAGGTCACTGCACCGATACAATCCGGTAAGCCCGCAGGACAAGAACATGGAATGAAGTCAGGGTTCAAAATATATGACATCATCATAATAATAGCCAGCGAGATGGAGT
>NW_018220265.1:0-13614 GCF_001263595.1 Phalaenopsis equestris
TTTGTTAATCTTCTCTAATTTTAAGATCGTCGGTCGGAGACATACAACTGGTCGGAGGCAGTTGATAGGCCAATAGCAAGTGGTTGACCGAAAGCAGTTGAGCATCAGTTGGCTGAAGGTTGGCTCGCTATTTGTTTTAGCATTTTTCCTTTATCGAGCTATTTGTTTACCATAATTGGTTAGTGATGAATATTATTGCTGGTTGATTTGCCCACCCCAGAGGGGAGTAGTTTTTAATTTGCTTGCCTCAAAGGGAGTCCTTCATTTCCTCAGCATAGAGGAGAGTCATTGATTTGCTTGATTCAAGGGGAAGTTGTTGATTCTGCTTATCTTGTAGGAGAGTCTTGTATTTTCTCACCACAGAGGGAACTTTTTGATTTGCTCGGCAAATCCAATTTTCTTGAGTGCCATCTTAGATGCAGGCACCTATGAACTCTTCGAGTTCCTCAAGACTCTATCAGACGTAGAAAATTATAATTAGAAGAATTTAGATATAAATATTTCAGAAAAAAAGATAAATTATCATTGCCGGTTATTTCAATCGCTCAGAAATTTTTAATCTCGAGGATATTTTGATCAATCAAGTATTTTAGTCATCTCGATTTATGATGACCGGCTATAAACATAGAGCTGGCCAAAGGTAGATGATAAGTCAAAAGAAGGATGTAGATACCAAATCCTCAATGTTGCAACACACAGGTTGCTCACGCAAAGTACACATGTCATATCAATGATATCAGATTTAGAGTCCAGAATGATGACACATAGGGAACGAGGTAATTCTCGTTAGGAAAGTTTCTAGCCTAGTGGTTTTAGCACTAACCTGAAATTTGGGTTGTGTTTATTATGACTGGTTGTAGACATAGAGCCGGCCGAAGGCATATGATCAGTCGAAAGCAAGTGGTTGATACCAATTCCACAATGCTGCAAAACACAGATTGCTCACGCAAAGTACACAAGTCGTATCAATGATATCAGATTTAGAGTACAGAATGACGACCCCACAAGGAACGAGGTAATTGTTATTAGGAAAAGTTCTAGCCCATTGGTTTTAGTCCTAACCTGAAATTTTGGTTGTGTTATAGCCCTAAAAAGTAATCCTAATGTTTCACAAGCAAATAAAAAGTTTTAAGTCCTACAAAATTAATTTTAAATTGTCACAATTATATTTATAATGTTAAATACTTAGTGGATCTTCCTTGTAATTAGTTAACAGGATTCCTTGAAATTGAGAATTGCTAGTCGAAAAGCTTATTAATAGATAGGAGTAATAGTCCTCTTTATCCCCTCCTGGGTGCATAAAGAAGCTTGGTTAGAAATGAATTTATTCCCATAAATCCCATAACTAGCTAGTCGAAGCATATTTTCCTAACATTTGGATCTCCCTATAAAGCATATCCCTATATCCCATAAGTTAATGTGATTAACCTTGTTCATTCTACCATAGACTTTCCTAAGACATATGGTTCACAACATGTTTTTAACAATTAACTTGAACCTAAAAGTAAATTAAGAATTGAAGGTAAATTATTACCATATAAATTAATGGAAATAATTAGTAATTATCATTTCATCCATCCAATTTAATCATTGCAAGGAACAGTAAGAAGACTACTCACGAAGCATGATAAAAACACCATACTAAATAAATGACTTAAAGAGAAATCAGTTATCCAATTGTTACAACTGAAAGAAAGTAGAAAGTACACGAAAAAACATAGCTTTTCCTTCTTTACAATGACCAGAAGATGATTAATCAACACTTTTCCTGACTTCCTATGTTGCTACTCTTGTAGAACTGCACCTGTCATTTGCACTGGAAGAGGAAGAATGGATCACCACAGCAACTAAAAACCACCAATTAACATACTAGAATCAATCACCATCAAAACATGATGTTGGCCATAATAGCCATTATGAAATTCGACAAAACTTGAGTGGGGATGACACTATATTGGTTGAAGGTGAACCCCAACTCTGTACAAAGTGGAAAGAAAAGTTCACAACTAAATTGATCTTTATAATGCACCAAGTCATTTCTAACGAGATATGTTGCCCGACACTGACCTTTCACTGCACAAAGTCTCACACTGGAATCAAAAACATAATTAGCTCAAGCCTGAAGATATCCTTAGCACTTAAAGAAGAAGAATTGTTTGCATAAATCATTCAAAGAGTTTGGGAGAAAATTTTGGGCCATTGAAGGGAGAAAGTGGATGGACTGGAGAAAGCCATAAGGGAAGAAGATAACACGATACGACTTCTACATTCAAAACCTATTTATAGGATTTAAGTATGAAAGTCAAAGCACTTTGTCTAAAAACATGTCAATGCTCACAACACACATAAAGTACGACTCAATATAAAATAATTTTTTTTTAAAATAAAAACTTTATAATGGATTAATCAGAAATGAAATAATTTTTAAAAAGCCCTCCTCTGCTTAAGCTGATACATATTCTTGTTAAAGTAGCCTTTTAAATAAAAGTTAAATAAGTCCACCTGTTTGGTCTCATTAGGGATTTAATTCATGATGGCCTACCCTTGAGCGACCAGTATCTGTCGGTCGTCATATCGAGAAAAATAGTTTCAATATATATATATTATAATTTTGAAAAATAATATTTTAGTTTTAAAAATACGAGAGCGAACCGATCGCACATAGTATAAATAAACGGCCACAACACTACAAATGACATACTTATCCCAAAGAATAGACATATAACTTATCCGTGCTCGATTAAATAAACTAAAGAATTTATGACTTCTATTTTAATTTGTGAACCTTTATGTGAACCAACAAGTTCCCCTATCTAATATAAAATATTAGATAGGGTTTATTTTAAGATGAGTTTTTAAGGTTCCTAATAAGGGCAAGCTCCTATAGTTAATTACATCTTAAATATCCAAAGTCATCTAAGAAAACTCTCTATTTAGATCGGAAATATTGTCTTCAAGAATTTATAAGGGTAGACCTTTTCAAAGATCAAACCAAGGAGTATCAAATGGGAAAAGCTCAAAAGTGGAACATTTTTATGGAATCCAAAGGGAGAAAACTAGAGGTTGTCACAGATCCTAAGGAGAACCTCAATGACTTCTCAAGCTATCCCATGGTTTGGTTTCAATTTTGAAGAGAAAATTATCAAATGTTTCATCATGCTAAGTATTATTATTTAGGACTTACATTTATATCACATAATCATACAAATAAACTGGAAGATAGAAGGATTTATGTCATAACAAAAGACAACCTCAAAGCCTAATACAAGTTAGAGCTTAAATTGTGTAACATGATTATGCAAAGGCCTAAAAATGAGGTGAGGATTTATGTTGCACTAGGTAAACAACCTTGAAATCCTATTGCATGATATTTAATTTTAGGAAAAGATTTGCTTTTTTAGAATGTTGCCCTCATAGTTAGCACCAAGCTCCTTGTCAATGTAGCAATCCTAAAGTCTACAGTTCAAAGGTTTAAATGACAGGTTCAGTTCAAGTCTTAGAGGGGTTAAAGTTGATTAGAGCCACACCAGTTAGGATCCCATGGTTCCCTTGTTCCGGTACCACTATTTTCTTCTGAATTTACTTAGTCTAAAGGAGTTGTTGAGCTTATGTAAACCAGAGAGATCTCGTTAGCGACCATTGGTTCCTCATCCGAGGGACTCCTGTAAATTCAAGAGGGCGTATTATGAAATTGTTATTTTGAAAATTGTTTAATTTTGAAAATTGGTTTTGTATTTTTTAGTTTTGAAAAGTTTTTTTGCATGTAAAGCAAATAAATGGAGCTAAGAAAAGTGTTGTAAAGTAAATAAGTAAAATTGCATTGCATAAAATATAAATGTGTACCTAGGCCTCTGCTACTGCTGCATGATTAGTATTTTAAAATAAAATATATTTACGGGGAATTTAAATAAATTGCAGGAGAGAAAATGAAAGCATCTGGTACAAGAAAAGTCAGAAAAACAAGTCATAGGGAGACACAAGTAAAAGAAAAGTCGTAGTGACATAAGAAAGACCAGAACCAGGTGTAAGACATGGGTAAAGGTGGGGGCTCAGAGTTGAACTGTGTGCTTCCCGACCTTAAGTAAGAGCTACCAACGTGATAATTTATAGAGGGCAGCCTTAACCTCAATCCAAGTGATTAACCACGAACCTTTACAAATTTTCATGTTAAAATTTAACTTTCATGCATATAAAATTCACTTCATCATGCAAAGGAGATTTTTATTATAAATATTTTGTAGAGTAGTGCAGTCCATAGGTTAATCAATCTAATCGAGTTAGGACTACAAGAAACCTAAGAGTATCGAGGGTAATCATCTTCTTAAGAATCATCGAATAGTATCGTTAGTTCTTATCCTCTCATTTTTATTAAAGGTCATTGAGGTAGGAGATACAATTCTAAAATCCCACATCATATCCCTCGTTTTAGCACACATTAACATTATCTTCATTGCCCTTGCCACCTAGACCTAAGACTTACACAAGCCTGATGTTCCATATGTGGCAAAAACAAATATCTGCAATTGCTCACAGGATTTAAATACCCTAGAGAAGACTTAAATCCTTGAGTATTGGGTCAATTAATATAGGATATGTAGTGTAGGTATTTTTATTGATTTTGGTGAATTAACGGGTTCCTCAACACAACTTGGTGGGTCCCTAAATTTTTAATGGATGATTTTTTGGAACAAAGTATAATAAGTTTAATTGTCCTTCAAAATGTCCAAAAAGAGTATGAAAGTTGTCGGCACTATTTTTGGTGTGGAATTTTCCCGTAAGGTTTGAAATGTTTTAAGTTCATTTGAACTTGTTACATTGTTCCACTAATCGTCTAAAGTTAAGTTAAAATTTAATGGATTACAATACCCTATTGCTCAGTGAACCTTAATATTTTAACTATCTCAGAAGTGGGGTATTCAGACAGCCACTTATTATTTTATTTAAAAGTTATGTGAGTGAATGTCTTGAAGGATAAACTCAAAGTCATTAAGGATTTTATATTCTAGATAAAATCAGGCTTGTAGTGTTTAGAAATAATCATGTTCCTCTTTTTTTTAAACCTCATTAAAAAATTTTAAATATCAATCCCAGCTTACTACCAAGCCCTTAAATCCAATCTCGGCGTAAATTTGCAATAATCAAAATCCTAAATGAAATGAAATTCAATTTTCATTAAGGGATCATGCTATCATCTAATCACCAATTAAGGGGCTTCAAATAAGTGAATTATTATCTTCCTAACTTAAGCCCACCATTTAGTATCATCCAACTAAATTAACCTCCAAGTCATAATAATTAACAAAATTTCAATTTTACCCTTAATATGAAAAGGTGGAAAATGGGTTTCTACCTCCTAACCCATCATACTTCAACCATCCAAAAGGGTATGATTAAAATATACCCATTTACCCTTTGATTAACCTAAAATTTAATTAGGGTATCAAAGTCTCAAAATTACCATTTCGCCCTAGCGCTCTCCACTTCATAACTAATTAAATATAACTCAAATCAAATATAACTCAAATGAACTTGAAATTTTTATGGTACCGCACCCGTAGATCAATTAAAATATCAGAGGAGAATTGTGTTTTTTTCTAATTTATATTTTATTTTTATAATTATTTTAGCTCAAAGAAAGATTTTCATTATTAATTTATTTAACTAATCAAAGTACATATTTGTTCATTGGAAAAAAATATTGAATGTTCACCTAGATTAGATGACCACTTGGACAAAATTTCACGATTTTTCAAAATATATTTTTAATTATTATAATTATTTATTGATTTGAGTTATTAATTAAATACATAATACAATTTGACTTCAGAAATTACTTTTAACATTTTATTAAATCTTTCTAAATATAGAGAACACAAAAACCAAACTTTTTATTTTTATGATTTCTATATTTTTATTATAATTATTTTAATAGAAAATTAAGGAGAATACAATTTTGGCATTGAAAAATACATAACTAAATTAGAAAAATTATAAAAAATATTTTATAGGGTACCAAGTGATCAGAGGACAATTAGGAACACTTTTGGGCATTTTCATATTTTCGTAATTTTTAATTTTTTTTAACAATTCTTAATTCAAAAAGTTGTTAAAAATGAACTTTTTACTTTAAAATAAAATTTTGTTTTCCTAAGTGCCCTTGATCACAAGGAACTCAGAAAACCACTTTCCATAATTTTTCTAATTATATTTAATTTATTATAATTATTTTAATGTAAAAATGCCTTTTAATTTTAAAAATCAACTCTAGTATTGAATATAGCTCAAAGGATTTCAAGTTCTTACAAAATGATCTAGTGCTGATATTTATTGTGTGGGATCAATTTTGCTATATTTTTAATGCTATTTTATTTATTTAAATTTTTATAAATTTTAGAGATTTAATTAGCTAGAAAATTATGCACAATCATAAAAAAATAAAAAAATATTTAATATTTTTCCTAAAGTTCTCTGGCTATAGTGAACCTTCAAAAATATGTTTCATATTTTTTTGATGAATATTTTAATTTATATATATTTTTCTAAGCAAGAATAGACAACTAGGCTTGAAAATTAGGATTTCAAAGCTAAAGATGATCTCTAGCCTTGGAAAAATTTGAGACACCCTATTGACATGAGGAATCAACCCCTAAAGTTTCAAGCTGTGGTAATTAACTGTTACTTAATTAGATTTAAAATAGACGAGAGGGCATTTAATTAGTTAAAAATCAGAGACATGTCAAATAATTTTGATCTTTATTCCACATTATTTTCCTTTGTTCATTGAGTAAAAGGTACTTTTAATTTATTTTATGATTTTTTTACACCACGTTATGCATTTTTGAGGTTTCAATATATAATTAAATTAAAAATACCTTTAATTTTGTACTTATCTAAGCGGTAGCCACCTCATCCTAGGTAGCTTAGTAGCCTTACGTGGCACATTCTAATTTGCTGCACTTCCACCCAGGCATGCCACGCGGCCCACGGTTCATGAACATATCTCTTGCCCAACGCAGTCTGAGCCGTCCATCCAATACACAAGAGATCGGAAGGTCCCTGATCATTGTCCCCAACTGACCTAACCCAAAAATTGTCCAGTTATAGACCTAAGATCTCGTTGATACTCATCCAAATCAAATGGGGTTTACTCCTACACTGTCATATAGTTTAGATGAACCTATCTATGCGGTCATGCTCATGAATTTAAAGTTTTCTTCACAAAATCCAAAACTGACCTCGGTTAGGCAGAAAAATGGAGTATACCTGAGTTTGAGATAAGAGGCATCAATCAGATGCTTGGAGAAGCTTAAGTGAAGTTCAAAAAAGATGCCTGAAGTGTTTGTTTCCTCTGATGAATGGTCTAGGTATGAGTTTAGTCAGAGGGTGATGTAGCATTAGTATACAGGTGGGCTAGAGGGCTCAACAGAGAGGGGTTTTTGTGTGGAACTCCCTCATTTGGCATGGGGAAGCGTTTGAATGGTTTAATTTGAAGTTTTGTGGAGTTTTGTGTGATGACAGAAAAGATCCTAATTTTTAAACTATAAAATGAGCTCAGGTAGTGTGGGAAATGGCTGGGAAATGGTTGGAATGGCCTCAGGAGGTCTTGAAGAAGCAGTGTTAATGATTTAACAGAGTCTTCCGAAGGTCTCGGATTCTTTTTTCTCTTGCGCATGAGGGGGAGAGGGGGGACTTATAGCCATGGCCAAGGAGTGAAGCTTGAGCTCTGATTGGCTGGTGCCAATGAGCTCTCGGTGAGGGCTAAGCAGTGTACACACCCAATGGGAATTTGCCACAAGGGATGGTTCCAACTTAAATTCAAATGCTTAAGAGAGGCTCTCAGTTTGAAGCTTTCTGGAGACTAGGCTAGCCATCCATGGTAGACCTAGTAGCTATGGTGGCCAGGGGAGCCACCGGCAGCCTTAATTGTGATTAACTTGGTGGCTTGATGGTTGGGGGCAAGTATCTACTTGGTTTAGCCAAATATTGGAAGAGATCCCTAATTCAAGGGACCCTTATTCCATGGCTCATGTAGGTTGGGCTAGGGGTCTAGCCTGGTTCCTAAGGCTCAAATGTTGGTTGTGGTTACCATCATCTAGTTAATTTCAAGTGGATTAGCCAATTTGATAGTTTGGGTTCAAGATTGGGGTTTTTGTTTGAATTTAGGTCTAGGTTAGGTTTGTCTTACAATTTGTGTCAAGTGATTGATCAAATGTGATTGGATAATTGTCATGTGGATTTTGGAAAAGGAATTGGGTGATTTTGAATCAATTGGGATTTTCAATTTAGTGGAATTTGGTACATGGTCAATTTTGGGATATCTGGGCTAGACTTGCGTTTGGTCTTGGCTAGAGCTTGGGTCTAGCTTAAATGAATGGTAAATTTGATGTATAAGATTTTCAGAAAGTGTTTGGGCATCAATTAGTTCAAATATTGAGGGGTTATGAAGTTCAATTTGGGGGAATTTGAAGTTTGGGGCAAATTTGGTATTTTAATTTGAACTGGATTTAGGCTAGGCTTGAGGCTAAGTTAAGGTTAATTGAAGGTTAAAATTGGACTATGAGAATGTTTTAAAGAGTTCATGAAGTGAATTTGGGGAAATTGGATAGGCTAAGGCATTCATTTTGGTAGAATTTTAGCTCGTGGTCAAATTGAGACTTTGAATCGGGCTTGGGATTTGAGTTTGAAATTGAGTTCATTTGGGCTTGAAATAGGTTTCAATTTGGTCTAGACATGATGAAATTGAGTTTAGATTTTAAATTGGGGAAATTTAAAATCAATTTGGTGGAATTTGGGATGGATTTAGAGACTTCAGGCATTTAGTGGTAAAATTGAGATTTTTGTCAAACATGGTCAATTTGGTCAAATTGGGCCCATTGGATAGATTGGATTGGTTTTAGGAATGTTTGGAAAGATTTGAGTGTTTTTGGGAATTTTTGGGTCATGAGGGGCATTTTTGTAATTTTGGAAAATTTTTGGGTGTTTTGAAAATTTTGGTAATTTTGGGGTGTTTTGAGCAAATTGAGTGGTTTAAAAGGGTTTGATATGAATTTTAGATAAAACTGGGTAATTTGGGTAATTTGGGTAATTTTTGAAAATTTAGGGTTCTAGGCACAATTTGGTAATTTTAGAAAAGTTATGGATTAAAAGGCTAAATTGGGTATTTGGGTAAAATTGAGGTTCAATAGGATGCTAATCATAAAATTATCTACTTTGAGCCAGAAGACCAAGGTAACTCCCATTTTGGATCCTCTATGTGTTGATCTTAGCCAAATCCTAGCCTGGGGTTAAGGTTTTAAGGGACCATCCACATGAGTCTCCAAAAGAGTAAGGAATCATGCTAAGCATGAGTAGGTTACGGGTGAGGTCATGAGTGAAGGTGAGGGGTATCAAGAGTGTGTGTGCAAGGCTGAACATGACAACACCACCCAGGGCTAACCCTATGGCCAGACAGTCCTATGGGCACTCTTCTTGAGCACCCCCATGTTGGCTCCACCTACTAAGTGTTAGAGGTTATAACCATAATGCGGAGCTTCAAGATGAGCAAAGAAGAGTTCTATAATTTCTAATGGTGAGGGTTCCCTTACTAGTCTTCTAGAAATCATCAACAAGAAAGTTTTATGGCTAGATCATAGGCTTCTGAGGAAGAAACTAGACCTCAAGCAAAAGTGAGGTCAATAAATGCCCCCCAATAAGTGTGGTATGTCAGGCAAGCACACCACACGTATTAGCCTTAACCAAATAGATCAACAAACCAACACAACTGCCTAAGCCAACATGCACAGAGTAGAGAGGAAAGAAAATGAAAAAGGTTTCTGTTGGGGAGTAGACATGGACTCTGATACACTAAAAATACATGCATATTTAGACATATAGTTTATACTCATTTTTGGTGATATTGCACTTTAAAGGAAGATATTTTCATGTTTTATTGCAACTTGTTGATTTTTAGGACTTGAAGCAAAAATAAAGCGAAAAGCAAAAGAATTTATATTCAAAATGGGGCTTTAAAAGAAATGTTCAGCGTCGACGATGCCAGACTAGGTGTCGACGGCACCATTTGAAAGAGAGCATGGATTAATTAAATGGCTACTGGCACCGATGATTCCTACTGGCACCGATAATTCCCATGTTGGTGGAGGCCCTATTTCTAGAAGATTTAATGAATTTGGATGCTTTTTGAGGAGTTTTTGGTTGCACCTAACGAAAAAGGAGTTTTTGGTTGCACCTAATGAAAAACTGACATTAGGCTCTATTTAGAGCCGAAATTGATGAGAAAAGCCCCCCTTCACACCCTTTAACCATTTTCCACTCTCTTCCACGCTATTCTACAGTCCCTATAGCCATTTAGAGTCCATTAGTTATTTATTTTCTTTATATTTTTGAGTTTTTTTGGTGAGTTTATGTGTGAATTATTCTCTAAGAGTATTGGAGAGGGAGAAACGTGAGATATTTTTTCTTCCTCTAATTCCTAAGAGTGGCTACAAAGGATTTGCTTTAAGAAAGAGTTTCAGATAAGTGTTGTTTGTTTATTATTGTTGTATGAAATTTATTTTATATATGAAATATGTGTTTTGTTATATCTTTCTCATGAAGTCTGAGTAGTTTTCGTTTTCTTTCTCCCTACTCTGAGATATGGTGAAATGAAGAGATAATTTGGATGTGCCAATGTTAAAATATAAAATAAATTGTGATGGTTTTACAACTTCGTTCTTAATTTACTTTTTGATCTGACCAATTGAATTGTTAAAGTATATTGTGAAACATATAATCCAAGAAATGGAGTATAACTTCTACAATAGAGTGAGAATCAAATTTAATTCAATGAAAGAGTATTTCATTAATGAATGGCTAAATATTTTTGACCCTCAAAAACTGCTAAGCTTAGAAAAAATATTACATATTTTTGTCAGTTTGAAGGAGAATCGATATATGAAGCCTGTGAAAGATTTAAGGATCTCCTTAGAAAATGTCCACACCATGCTTTACCAGGTTGGTTAATAATTCAAACTTTTTTACAATGGATTAGTAGGATCACTTAGATTTATTATAGATGTTGTTGTAGGAGGATCACTAATATTAAAACCGTTTGATGAAGCATACTCTTTAATAGAAGAAATGACTACAAACAATTTTTAATGGCCCTTTGAACGGGTAAATCATAAGAGAGTAGCTAGTATTCATGACTCTGATGCAATTTCTATTTTAGCATCTTAAATTACTGCTATATTGAAAAATATTGATTAAATTGGAGTGAACTATTCTCAAATACCACCAGTGTTAAAGGAAAATTCACTAGGACAGATAATTGATACTCAATCATCTTATGAAACTTTGAGTGCTATAAATATTCGAAATAACAATTGCTATTCTAATTATTACAACCGTGGATGAAAAAATCACCCTAATTTTAGTTCGAATAATTATAACAACTCGGTGACCCCTCAGAAAATTTAAACAACCAAGGAAATCCTAATTTTTAACCTTATTATCCTCCATGATTTAACTCCAACCCTAACCCACAAGTTAAGGAAAAAAGTTGATGATGGAAGAAGTGTTGATGATGGAAGTAGTAATGTTGAATATGGGAAATTAAATACAGAATCAAGGGGCTGCTTTTAGAAATATTGAAAATCAGTTAGGACATATTGCTACTGTACGGACCTTCAGAAAAACTTCCGAGTACTCTGGAAGTTAATCCAAAAGATCAAAATAAGGAGCAAATTAAAGCTATCCAATTACGAAGTGGAAAAGAAGTTGAAACAAGAATCCAAAGAGAAACTAAAGTCGATGAGGAGAAGGAAGAGATTGAAAGCGACCACAAGGAAAATGAATAAATACATGTTCCTTTAGAAAAATCACTACCTCCGTTTCCTCAAAGATTGAAGCAAAAGAATAACTATAAACAATTTACCAAATTTTTGGAAATCCTTATAAAAAGTTAACAATAAACATCCCTTTCATTAAGGATTTGGAACAAATGCCAAGTTATGTGGAATTTATGAAAGATATACTAAACAAAAAAAGGAACTTTGTAGATCATGAGATCGTTGCACTCAGTGAAGTGTGTAACACTATTATTTAGAAAAAGCTTCTTGAAAAGTTAAAAGATCCTGGTAGTTTTACTATACCTTGTGCAATTGGAGATAAGTTTTTTGTAAAAGCCTTATGTGATTTAGAAGAGAATATCAATCTTATGCCTCTATCAATTTTTAAACATTTAGATTTGGGAAAGATTTCCCCTACAACTGTAACTCTTCACTTAGTTGATCGATCAATAACTTATCCTAAACGAGTTATAGAAGAAGTATTAGGATGTATCAGTAAAAGTTGATAAATTTATTTTTCTTGTAGACTTTATAGTATTAGATATGGAGCAAGATAAAGAGATTCCTATTGTTTTGAGGAGACCATTTCTTGCAACAGGGAGAGCTGTGATGGATGTGCAAAAAGGAGAATTAATAAGGAGAGTTAAAAATGAGAGTTAATGATCAAGAAGCAACATTTATTATTACAAAAGTTATGAAATATTCTGCAATAGAAAAAGATATTCAATATTTTATGATGGAAGTTACTGATTATCTAAGTAATGAGCAATTTAAGGAAGTGTTTGAAGAAAATTTAAGGCAAGAAGAATATTGTGAGAATGGGAATGAAATAAAAGAAGAGAATTTTGATTATATTCAGGATAAATTTGAAACTTTAGATTTGTTGGAAAATGATAATAAAAGTCTTATTCCTTCAAGTATTAAACCACCTTAACTTGAACTAAAAGTATTACCTGCCCAATTAAAATATGTGTTTTTAGGAGATTCATTTATGATGTATGTTATTGTATCTTCTGAGTTAACTGAAATTCAAGAATAAAAATTAATAGAAATGTTGAAAAGATATAAAAAGGCTTTTGGATAGGCTGTAGTAGATATTAAAGGAATTAATCCCTCAATTTGTATGCATAGAATTCTATTAGATGAACAATATGAACCCAAAGCGGATACTCAACCCAAAGCGGATCCTCAAAGGAGCTTAAAACCAATAATAAAAGAAGTTGTTAAAAAAGAATTCTTAAAATGGTTAGATGCTGAAATTATATATCCTATTTCAGACAGTGCTTGGGTGAGTCCAATTCACTGTGTTCCAAAGAAAGGAGGAGTGCCCGTAGAAGTAAATGAGAAAAATGAATTAATTCCAATAAGACAAGTTACTGGTTTATGAATTTGTATGGATAATAGAAAATTAAACATGTCCACCATGAAAGATCACTTTCTTTTACCCTTTCTAGACCAAATGTTGGATAGATTGGCTAGAAACAAATATTACTACTTTTTAGATGGATATACTGGGTATCATCAAATTCCAATTGCTTCTAAGGATCATGAGAAAACAAAATTTACAAGCTCTTATGGAACATTTTCTTTTTGTAGAATGTCTTTTGGACTATGCAATGCACCTGCGACATTTCAAAGATGTATGATGTCAATTTTTTGTAATTTCATTGAACATAAAATGGAAGTATTTAAGGATAATTTCTCTATATTTGGGACTTCATTTGAATTATGTTTAAAAAATTTAGAAAAAGTTTTGGAATTAAGTGAAAAAATCAACTTAGTACTAAAT
>NW_018220265.1:14761-18443 GCF_001263595.1 Phalaenopsis equestris
TATATATATATATTACTTGTTGTTGATTATATGTCAAAGTGGATTGATGTTATTGTTGTTCCTAGATATGATGCTTGGAGTGTTTCTAAATTTTTAATTAAAAATATTTTTACAAGATATGGAACGCCGAGAGTATTCATTACTGATGGAGGATCTCATTTCAGGAATAAGAGAATGGAAAAGTTAATCAAGAAATATGATATAATGCATAAATTCTCTACTTCTTATCATCCTCAAACTAGTGGTCTAGCTGAAATATCGAATCGTGAAATTAAATGCATTTTAGAAAAAAACTGTAAATCCTTATAAATTGGATTGGTCTGCTAGATGAGATACTGCATTATGGGCATACATAACTGCTTATAAGACTTCTATAGGAATGTCCCCATATATATTTATTTTTGGAAAAAAAACATGTCACTTACCAGTAGAATTCAAGCATAAAGCATTTTGTGCTATTAAGGAATTTAATTTTAATCTAAAAGATGCAGGTGGGAAAAGATTATTGCAAATCAATGAACTTGAGGACATTAGAAATGAAGCATATGATAATGCAAAAATCTATAAAGAGAAAATGAAAATATGGCATGATCAGAAGATTATTAAAAAGAAGTTTGAACCTGGACAAGAAGTTTTATTATATAATACAAGATTGAGATTATTTTCAAGATAATTGAAATCCAAATGGTTAGGATCATTTAAAGTGATTAAAGTCTATCATTATGCAACTGTTGTTATTAAAGATCCTAAAACTGGAAAGATATTTAAAGTTAATGGGCATCAATTGAAATATTATTATGAAGGACACATGTCACAATTTAAAAATTTTTTGATGTTAAGTCATCCTGATTAAATAATGGTATGTCGTGCTGACGACGTTAAACCAAGCTCTTTGTGGGAGGCAACCCATATATAAACCTATATGTATCTAAATATTACTATTTTGTTTAATAGGTTTTTTTAGGAAATAATAATATTTGTGAATCCTACACAATTTTATATATCATAAATTAAGACAAATATTGGTATTAGAGGAAAATTTTGAAATCAAATTGTACAAAAAAATAAGATGCATTTTTGGCCACTGGCGCCGACGATGCCAGAATGGGTGTCGATAATGCCAGAATGGGCACTAATGACGCCCATCTACACTGCCCATGGCATTGACAGTACCATTGGGAGCGTTGACAGCACTGAGAGTAGTTCGTGCAGTTCAAAACATATTTTGCAGACTTTGGCTGGATTACACTTAAAAAAAAATGCCGAGAGGTGTTTTTGAGGGCCTAAAAACTGCTTTGGACGACCAAATACTTCCAAATTTTTAATTTCATGGCTTCTAGTTCCAGAAATACTTCAAGGTATGGAGTTTTCAATAGACGAAAGTTTATCAATTTTAACGTGCAGAGATTATACGACAAAGTCATCATGTAGAAGAGACTTATGAAGGAGAGAGGCTTTGTCACTCATGAAATGAGTAATCCAAGTTCAAAAATAGAGAAAATCATTGTACAGATACATTGCGAAGTTCTATGCTACACTAACACTACAGTTGTTGTACCAATAGTAAAAGAATTCTATGCAAATTTACATGAAATCACCAAAGGAGTTATCTTCGTTTGAGATAAGGCTGAATCACTTACTCCAGCTTAAACTAATGATTTGTATATGATAGAAAACATTGTAATATGTCATTATACAAATTTTATCCCAATGAGAGATATGATGCAAGATATATATAACTTTCTGAAAAATGAAAATGATAATTGGGAAATCGGAGATGAGGGATACGTTAGTTTCTTCGCTTCACAGCTTAATCCAAGATAAAAAAAATGGCATTTCTTCATATCTGCAAAATTACTCCCTACCATGAAGATTTGTAGAGTTACAAAAGAAAAAGCCATTTTAAACTATTGCATTCAAATGGAAAGCCCATTGATGTGGGATCAGCTATTTTCAAATCTATTATGGGTATAATTATGAATGAGCCTACATATGGACTGGGGCATTGATACACCTAAAATATATAGTATTCTTAGACATATTTTTATACCTATTTTTGAGATATTACGCTTTAATGAAAGATATTTTTTGTGTTTTTCTTGCAGATATAGGTAAAAAGGGGGAAAAATAAAAAAGTGAAAATTGCTAAAAGGAGTGAAAAAAGATCAAATTTGGAGCAAAAAAGTGAAAATTATACAAAAGTATTTTGGCCCCTAAGCGCTAGATCCGACGCTTAAGCACGATTAAAAAGAGAAGACCAAGCCTAAGAGTGAGAGGCCTCGTGCTTATGCGCTAGTGGCAGTTACTAGACGAGTAAATTTGAATTTTACAAATTTTGAAGAGGTTTTTGAGGCACTCATTGACTTAATAGGTGGTTATAACCACCATGGACAAAAATTATCATAAAAGGATGCATCTCTTGGGGATATACATAAAATCTAGACATACTTTTGAGAGTTTCCAAGGCACCTCTTGGAAAACTATAAAAGAAAAAAGAGAGGACTTTGAAAAGAGTCCTAAAAATACTTGGAAAGTTTTGAAAGTTCATCAATTTGGAGAGCTAGTTCGAAGAGATTTTTAGGCACCCCTTTTACTTTTATTTTATCCTTTTTGTTAGTTTATTTTGAGTGATTGTAAAGAGAAGAGATTCAAAAGAACTTCAAGAGTTTGGTGGAGAACTTGAGATAAGTTTTTATCTTTTTGTTTGAGACTACTTTTGGTTTTAGTAGAGACTTGATGTTAGTTTGACAATGATTTCTTCTTTTAAACTAAAGTATGGTTTTGTTTTCTCCATGGATTCTGAGTTGTTTTATTTATCTTTCTTCTTAAAATGATAAGTAATTAATTTGTGGATGGAAATTATGGAGAGTATTGATCTTTAATGTTGGAAGAAGTTGTGATGATTTAAATCCATGCACTTCATTTACTTCTTGATTTGGCCAATCCATATGTTAAAATTTGTTGTGAGAACATGTAAGAACTGGACTAGTATTGTCTCAGTCAATAATTAGAAAGAATCACATGAGGTTGTATGAATGAGAATGTAGTTCATATGATTGAGTACAAATAAATAGGAAAATATTCATTGTAGGGTGCAGAGTTAGAGGAATTTAAAGTGATAGGTTAAAGCCCCCAAATTAGTTTATTGTTTTAGGTTCTGATACAAGAAAGTTAGCCCCCAGGTGGAGGGAATCCAGGAAACTCTAGAGTGACAGCTAGTATCTTCTCTGCCTAGCCTGTCTTCAGAACTATTCAAACTTTAAATTAGCTAATGTTCTTTATAGCATCTCTAGTGAGGGTAAAGAATATTGTTGCTCCTATTTGGAATAACACAATTTGCATACTTCCACAACAGAATTCCTATACTTATTACTGATTCATAACAAGAAGAAAGATATTTTCATATTTAATGTTTTTCTTCTACAAAAACTCAAGTTATCTTCTTAAATTGTTGTTGTCTTATCAAAATATTGAAAATACTAAAAATATTTAAATTTTCATTAGTGAAAAAATAATCATTTGTTTAGATAATTATCTTTTTATTAAAAATAGAAAGTTTGTTGTTCAATAGTGCATATTGTGTATTCTCCCTATGGGTTCGATATTCAGGTCTTAATCAAAGAGTCCTATATTACTTGATAACGATACATATACTTGCGTAGTATCCAAATATATATAAATT
>NW_018220265.1:24190-26531 GCF_001263595.1 Phalaenopsis equestris
TTTGTAGATTTGGGATGCCAAGAGTTATCATTACTGATGGGGGAAGTCATTTCAGAAATGCCATAATGGAGAAATTATTAAAGAAATATCATATAAATCATAAGATTGCTACTGCTTATCATCCTCAGATAAGTGGTTTGGCTGAATTATTTAATCCGAAAATTAAAAGAATTATGGAAATATTTGTGAATTCAACAAAAATGGATTGGTCAGTCAAACTTGACTATGCTTTGTGGGTTTGTAGGACTGCATATAGAACTCCTACTGGATTGTCCCCATATAGGCTAATATTTGGGAAAGCTTGTCACTTACCAGTTGAACTTGAGCATAAAGCATATAGGGCAATTAAAGAGTTCAATTATAATTTGAAAGATACTGGTGAGAAAAGATTATTACAATTAAATGAGCTTGAAGAGATAATGAATGAGTCTTATGAAAGTGCCAAAATTTATAAAGAAAAGATGAAGATGTGGCATGATCAAAAGATTCTTGCTAAAAATTTTCAGTTAGGGCAACAAGTTTTGCTATATAATTCAAGGTTAAGATTATTTCCAGGAAAACTTAAGTCCAGGTAGATGGGCCCATTTATTGTGACTAAAGTTTGTCCTTATGGAGCTGTTGATATTAAAGATCCTAAATATGAGAAAATCTTTAAAGTGAAAGGACAGACTAAAACCTTAGAAGTTTAATGATGGATTGATGTTGGGTCAACCAGAGTAAGCACTGGTTTTGTCAGGCTGACGACGTAAAACCAAGTGCTTTGTGGGAGGCAACTCATAAGTTTCAGTGTGTTTTTATTTTTATTAATGTTTTTTGTGTGATTAAGAAAATTGGGGTAGTATTTTTGAGATTATTATGTGTTAGTATTGTCTTTAAGTCTTTATTTAGTGATCTAGATATGTTAAAATGAGAATTTGGACATTAAATTGACTAGTGCAAAAATGTGCACTGACGCTTGAGTGCCAAATCCGGTGCTTAAGCGCAACACTTTAAAAACATGTGTAAAATTAATATTCTAGAAGGGAAAACCAGCTAGAAGTTTGTAAAAACGTGTCTTGGCAATTTCTAAGTGTGTCTAGGAGTTATTGGGAGAATTTATGCTTATAAATAGAAGGGTTTAGTGAAAAAATTTCACCCCAGTTCATTTCTATCCCAAAAGCCTAAGAGAGATAGATTTTAAGATGATGTCTTCATGGGAGATGGATTTAAAGAAGAAGGATGATAACATGAGGAAGAAATTCATTAGTCAAAGTGCACAAGAGATTTATAACAGTTTCTTAGTCGTTAGTATTGAAGGAATATCAGAGAAGATCAACAAAATTGAAAATACCATGTCTGTACTGGAGACTAAGGTATTGGAAATTCATGCACATCTTGAGCATATTGGATGGCAATTGAAAATGTAATTTAGCCACACAAATTATATAGAGGAAGCAGATAAGGAGATGTTTCTTAAGAAAATGTGGATTGAAGAAGATTGCATCAGAGCACATCACCACTGCCCGTTTTATCAACTTTATATTCCAGTTGCCTTAGGAGAGATTAATGAAAGACCTGAATTTGTTCCTTCTAATGAAGAATGTAATTAAGTTCTATGTTGTTTTTGTGTGATTAAAGTTGTTATCTTTAAGTTTTTTTAGTGTTTAAGACATGTGTTAGTGTTTATGTTACTTCTGTGTTTAATTATGAATGTGTGTTAAGTGTTTGTATTTAGGAAAATTTTCTCATTCGAGACTATTTGGAGTGAGAATTAAGTGTTAGTTGTATTTGTACTTGTTTGTGAATTAATATAAGTTTTTTTTTTGTGAAATTTTTTTTATTATTTTAGCCTCGTATTTAAATAGTTATTAAGGAGAATTTTGAGAGAGAGAGAGTTATAGGAAGGTGAAAATAGTCAATTAAGTGTTATGAGACCATTTAGGGGTGGTTTACTTAGGTAAATAATGCATTTTAATTAAATTTAAAGATTTTGAAAATTGTGCACTAGCACCTAAGCACCACATATCACACTTAAGTGCGAGCTAATCCGAGAGGGAGGTGCCTAAGCGCCACTTACCTGCGCTTAAGCGTTGGTTCACGAAAACCGATTTACGAACGATTAAAAGTGAAATTTTGGTCCGAAAATGCCATTTTTAACACCTCTCATCATCTTTTACCTCTCAAAATCGTGATTTTAAGGGCTAGGGAACACCATTAAGTGGAGATTTCTTGGTGGAATCAAGAAAAAATTGCTAGATTCAGATTCCTTAAGGTAAGAGCTTTACTTGTATGCAAAAATTTTAGATTTTCACCATGCATTTTGAGTACATTTGGAAGAATTCAAAAATTCACTATTCATGGT
>NW_018220265.1:26541-29550 GCF_001263595.1 Phalaenopsis equestris
TGTGCTTTTGGAAGTTTAGTTTAGTGATTTAAACTTGATTTTTGAAGTTATTTTTGGAATTTATAAAATTTGTAGAATGACACCATGAAGGAAGAGAAAGAGAGGAAAAAGCCAATTTGATTCGAGCAAATTTGTTGGTTCAAAATCTCAATATCGATACAAGGACACTCTAAAGTCACGAAAATTGATTCCGAAGCGATGTTTTAGAAATCCGGGTGGGGAAGTGGAAGATTTAATTGTTCGTCGATAGTGGGAACGATTATGCTGTTTCTCTGCTATCATAGTGATTTCTGTTGTGAGGGAGTTCTATGCAAATCTCCCTGAAGGTGAAGAAAATTGAGTTATGGTTTCAGGATAGTTGGTACCTTTTCGCTAGAGGAAATCAACTTGTTTTACCATTTAGCACCAAATATTTTATATTTTTATGCAAATTATAGTCCTACTGAAACGGAGCTAGAAAAGATTATTTCATATTTGACTATTGGGAGAGGACTTTGGAAGATTACCAATGAGAGGAGAGTAAATTTCCTAACGTCAAAGTTATGTGCACCATGTGCACCTTCAAAGGCCTGCTTCAAAGGCCTGGCACTATTTCATTTCTGCTCGTCTGCTTCTGACCTCACATCCAGTGAAGTGACCAGAGAAAGAGTGACGTTGAACTATTGTATTCAAGAGGGAAAGCTCATCAATATTCGAGCTTTGATCTGTCAGACTATCATCAGTTCTGCTATAGCTGTTACTACTGCAGGTCTAGGATTTGCTTCCTTGATCTTTTCTTTGTGCGAGCAGGCTGGAGTTAAATTTCATAGTTCGGAAGAAGTTATGTTACCTCTAAAGCCCATCACAAAGGTGAATGTGAAGAATTATTCTAACCATTCCATTTTTGGCTGGAGAGGAGGATTTTCCAGGAGCTATAGAATGGAAACGTCTGCTACATCTTCATCTAGACCATCTACTTCACGTGCATCTACATCTCGAGGTCTATCTACTAAGACTTAGGATGAGTTATTTCAGAAGATGATGAAATATATCAAATTTACCGCTGATAAGGTACAAAATTTAGAGCATTTTTTAAATCATTCTAATAATTATAATAGAAGGAAGAGAGATTATGAAGAGAAATTCCACTCATCTTTGGAGTTCCTCCACATCCTCAATATCCTGATTATGAGCCTGCAGAAAAATGGTACAGCGGTGATTCTGAGGATGAAGAGTAGAGCTGAGAGATTCATTTTATGATTGTAATATGATATGAACTATGTGGTCTAGTCATGCTACATTTGCATCTATAAGTTGTTTTGGACTATGCTGTGTTTTGGACTTTTATGTTTTATTGTTATTATGATGTTTGTGGTATTTAGTATTTTATTTTTAAATTTTAGGGCAGTAACAGTTGTTTTATGTTCAGTACTGTGATTTAGATAGTTTCAAACTAAACTTAATTTTTTATATGTTATAAAGTATAAAATCTTGCTAGTTTAGATATTAAACCTGAAATTCAGAAACTGCTATCCTTTATTTTTCTTTTATCATAATTGCAAGTTTGTCTTTATGTTAAGATTGTGATGTCAGTAGTGTGTATGTTTGCTTTTATGTTTATACCCATTGTTTTGAAGTCTATTGAATCTCTACATATTAAAGTAAAATGAAAATTTAGAAAATTTGATCAAAAATTAATTTTACTCCTGTTTTTAGTTTTATACTTGTATCATTAGGGCTAAAATTCCTGTTACCATGTTATTTTTAAATTTTTTCCCTGCTTATATATATCAATGCTAAAAAGTTTAATCTGTTAAAAAATTTAAGTTTGGGGGGACAAAAAGTTTTGCTTTACAATGCAAGGCTAAAGTTATTCCCTAGAAAATTGAAGTCTCGTTGGTTAGGTAAAGTTTCTACGGAAAATTGACGTAGTTTAACTCAAGTTTATACTTATAGAGCTGTTGAAATTGAAGATCAAAAGACTGGGAATAGATTTAAAGTAAATGGACACAGATTAAAACCATATTTTGAGGGTAAAAGACCAAATTTTAAAGAGATTTTAATGATCAGTCAACCTGAATAATACCTAAATAGGTCTGGCCTGAATAGGTCGGGCTGATGACATTAAACCAAGCGCTTTATGGAGGTAACCCATAGTTATCTTTATTCTTATTGCGATTATAGTAGTTTTATTTGAAATTATCATTAGTTTGTTGTAGTATTGAACTCTACTACTCATATTTACCCTTGAATCATCATAAAAATTGGATCCATAGAAAAAGTTGGTACACATTCGGACCAGAGCAAAACTGTGAAATTTTTGCCTTAGGCATCGAAAGCGCCATCGACGCCGCTGACAGCGGGTTTTTTCTGAGACTCCAGGCAATAAATTCTAAAGGCTCGCTGACGACGCCCTCAACGCCGCCGTCTGCGAGGCCGGAGGGATGGCGGTTTCCGGAGTTTGAAATGACTGTTTTTAGCGGTTTTAGGCAGGAGTTACTCCTTATAAACTTCAAAATTCGGTTCCTAAGTTCATATTTCCCCAAAATTGAATTAAAACTCCACTAAATTCACCCCTATGGCGTCCAATTCCCCTAAAAACCATAGATTACGAGTGTTCAACCGCAGAAAGTTCATTAGTGCTGAGGCGCAGCGAATCTTCAACAAGGTGCTGATAAAGAAATGATTAATCAAGGAACGAGGATTCGTAAATCGAGGAATGAATAATCCATTAATCCTTCAACGAAAATTAAAGAGATGATTGTGCGACGAATATGGGAAGTGTTGTGCTACACTACAGCCACCGTAGTTATTCTTGTGGTGAAGGATTTTAATGTTAACTTGCATGAAATCAACCTGGGAGTCGTCTATGTGCGAGGTAGATGGATAACTTTTACTCCTGCAAAGATTAATGAGTTGTATATGATTGAGAATGTTCCTGTCTGCCATTATTTCAACTTCATCCCAACAAGAAACCTGATGAATGAGATCTACCAATATTTAACGGACGAAATTGAAGACTGGGAAATG
>NW_018220265.1:29852-34058 GCF_001263595.1 Phalaenopsis equestris
AGCCAATGAAGATGAAAATGATATGACTATTATTATGGATCAATCGTCTCAGAATTCACTGCCTATTCAACCTTTAGTTTCAGATAAGACACTAGTGATCCTGTGCAGAATCAAGAAATTGGAGAAAGAGGTAAAAAATATTATGATTATAATTAACAATATCTTTGATTTTTTCGATCTTCTAGACTGGAGGATGAAAGAGCATTTTGATCACTCTGGACATATCGAAGGAAGTTTGAAATGATTGATGAGAAAAATGAGATTGATAGAAGAGGACTCTACTACAGAATTTCCATACAAACCCTTCTATAACCTCTTCGTTCATGTTCATCAATGGGTGATATTAGAGGAGAATCAAGCAATGAATCAAAAGAGTACTAGATTTACCTTGCTACCTATATGTCTATGTGTGTAATTTGGTTTGAACTTTGTGTTTACTTTGCTTTTGAAATTTGCTTTTAGATCTCAGTATAGTTGAGATTGAGCATAGGATCTTTGTTTTCAGCGTTTTGAGTGTTGTGGCTTGGATTGCGACGCTGGATTGATGTGTTAAGCTTGAGAAAATACCAAACTTAGGTGTGTCGTGTAACATGTATTGTAACCCTTAGAATTAATATATAATTGTGATGTTTTGTGTTGTGAATGTTTATTTATATTAGTACATCATTTAATCCATCATTTAATCACTTAAATTTAATCACTTAAATTTTATGTCTAGAATGATTGAACGGATGTCGTTTAGGCTTGATGTTGATCAAAATTGCAAAAAATTGAAAATTGAAACAATTCAAAAGAGCTTGCCGATGGCGCCCTCAACGCGGCCGACAAAAGACTTTTCTCGAGACTTAGGATATTAATTCAATAGAGCTTGCTTACGGCATTGAAGACCCCAATGACAGTCAGATCCCGAAAAAACACCTTTAACCGCAATTTTGACCAGTCAACTGCCCATATTCATCATCCCCTTCCTAATCCGGCATGTACCTCTTTGACAAAATTCTGTGCTTCGGCTCTGCTCAAACACCGTAGCCACATCTGGTTGAATGATCTTTTGTAGAGAACATTTCCCATCAGGGCGTAAGACATAGCCCTTCTTGTGATGTGGTGCGCCTCAGACTTATCTTATGGCAGTTTTCCAGTATGCAAATATTCTATTAATGGCTTGTGCCAATCTTCGCTGATGTCTGCAACTGTATTTTTTTTTCTTTTCCAAACTTGAGTTTTAAAGTCGCTCTAAGACGCGACTCGTCTTCCTTACACTGTGACTTTAATGGAATTCTTCAGGGGACACGCCATTTCCTTAGCAAGTTTTGCTAAAGCTTCGGCATGGGCATTATCTCCCCTAGGAATTCGATAGAAAGTTACATCAGGAATCTGCTCCAAGAGCTTCATCGTGTATTGATGGTATTCTGCAAATCTTGATTTCAAAATTTTGTATTGTCCGGTGACTTGCTGAAAGACAAGTTGGGAGTCCCATAAATGACAATGTTTGTTATATACATTGAGATTGCCATTTCCAATCTGGTGATCAAGGCTTCATATTCTGATTCATTGTTGGTGCACAGCTCTGTCAGGTGGTATCAGAACCTCAACATACCCTTATCTGGCGTGATAAAAATCAAACAAATACCTACTTTGCTTGGTATAACTGTGCCTGATCCTTTGTCTTTTCTGGCTGATGAAGCACCATCGAAGTACATCTCCCAGCGTTGTGCACTGGAGAATTCCATTTAGATAATTCTATTTGTAATATTTTGCTCATCTGGTAACTTATCATTGAGCGGGGACCCAACTGGAAGTGGGTGCGCAGCGAGAAAATCTGCTAAAATTTGTCCCTTGATAACACAGAGGAGAACAAAAGTTATATCAAATTACAATAAGATCATTGACCATCTTGCTAGACGTCCGGAGAGTGTTGGTCGGGTCATCAGATATTGCAATGGATTAACTTTCTAAATTAGGGTAATCTTATGAGAAAGCATGTAATGTCTAAGCTTTTGGGCGATAAAAATTAATGCCAGACAATGCTTCTCAATAGGTGGATACCTTATCTCCATCGATATTAGGCGACGACTCAAGTAATAGAGTGCATTTTCTTTACCCTCATCATTGACTTGGGCAAAGAGGGCTCCGAGATAGTCATCTAAGGCCGCGGTTTAAAGTATCAGAGGTTTCCCTGGGATAGGGGCTGCCAAGATAGGAGGTGTCATTAAATATTGCTTAACGTCCTCAAAAGCCCGCTGGAATTTCTCTAACCAAATAAATTTGGCGTCCTTTTTAATTAATGCCGAGAAAGGCTGACACTTACCTGAGAGATTAAAAATAAACCGTCTCAAATATGCCAACTTACCCAGGAAGGAACGTAGTTGTTTTATGGTTTTAGGAGGAGGAATTTCTAAGATAGCTTTAATCTTTTTCGGGTCGATCTCGATTCCCCGATGACGGATAACGAACCCTAGAAATTTGTCGGAGGTAACGCCAAAGGCGCACTTTAAGGGATTCATTTTAAGGTCATATTATTGTAACCCTTCAAACATGATCCTCAAATTGTACAAATGGTCTATTCTCTAAGTGGTCTATTTTCTGTTTACTTTTGATGACCAAATCTCTACCTGGTTATGAATGAGGTCATAAAAAATCTTTATCATTGAATGTTGAAATGTTGCTCCAGCATTCTTTAGGCTGAATGGCATTATTGTGTAGCAGAAAATTTCAATTGGTTGTCTGAAGGCTGTAAGTGCTGCATCTTCGGGAGCCATTTTGATTTGGTTGTATCCCGACGATCCGCCCGATGATCCGTCCATGAAGGAGAAAATTTCATGTGTTGAAGCGATATCCACCATCATCTCCGGTAAAGGTAGTGGAAACTCGTCTTTTAGAAATGCCTTGTTCAAATCTCTGAAGTCGACACAAACACGGATCTGTCCATTTTTCTTCTTAACAATTACGATGTTGGCTAACCATGTGAGGTGCTGCTCTTCTTTTACAAAGTTGGAGTTCATTAATTTCTTTACCTCGACGATGACTTGTTGTTCTATTTCGAGACGCATTCTCCTTGGAGCTTCTTTTATTAAGGTGTTATTCTTGTCCACCCCAAGTTTATGGACTACAACCTCTGCTGATAGTCCAGGCATTTCTTCATAGCTCCATGCGAAGCAATTTTTGAATTCTGTTAATAGTTTGATCTGTTCTGCAGATTCTTCGTCATTGAGTAGAGAACTTATAAATGTAGGTTGGGGTCATTCTTCAGTCCCGAGGTTATTCTCTTTAAATTAATCAATGACAGATTTATTTTCTTCCTCAAATTCTGGCGGAGCATCCTCTATTAACTAATCGGTAGAGCCATCCTCTATATCGAGACAATCCTCTTCTGATTCACCAGTAACAACCATGCAAAATTCAAAATCATCGACTGGTCCGACTGTACCAAATTTGAGAACCTCTTTTGAGTTTGGAGCTTGACTTTTACCATTCCATAATTTTTCAAAAAGTTGAAATTTATCTTCTGGCATTTGTTTTGGTAAGTGTTCCTGTTGAATTAACTTTTGAACGCAAGGCAAGAAGTAACCAAAAGGCAATTCCATTAATTCACTAGAATCAACATCCAAATGTACATGTTTTTCAAGCTCAGTAGAGGTAGAAGCACAGTAAAATTTGATTGGCTTTGAACAAACACTACGGACTTCTTTGACCTATAAACTCTCGACCTTTTGAGGGAGAATCGAAGTAAGGATCATAGCATTCACATAGTTGTTTATCCGATCATACATTGTTTCATATTCATTCTTTTCTGTATCTTTTAGGGATATCTCGTACTGAGGTCTCTTCTGTCTTGTCATCATTATCTCATCTTCAGAACTGTCTTCCTCATGAATGTTGATAGTTGTCTTAGTCCATTCAACAATTAAATTTATCCTTCCTCATCCACGTCTCAGGCCTCGACCTCAGGTGCACATGCGCGAACTAAAACGTCTTTCACCATCTCATTGTAAAGGAGTGGTTGAAGATTGTTGAAGCGGAGTTGAATGGCCTCCTTTTTGTGATTCTTCTGAATCTTTATCTATGTTTGTGTTAACTTCACGATAGAAGACAGTTTTCTTTGGAAGCGAGTAGTAGGCAGCATCTTCATGGATACCAACTTCATGCACTGAAAATGGTTGTATGTCTCCCTTGATGCAATTCTCTTGACCATCTTTGTGGTATTTA
>NW_018220265.1:34358-34949 GCF_001263595.1 Phalaenopsis equestris
TTGACGAAGATGTAGAGTGGACGGTTGTGGTCGGCGGTACCGAGCAACAAGTCTTCATCTGTGAAGGTTACCCCTGACTGTTCTTTCAACAAGCAAACTTCATCTGAGGATGTGCTGGCCAATTGAGCTAAGCAAATTTCTGGGTCAAACAAAACTGTAACCAGAGACTCTCTCATCTCCTTTGACAGGATCAGAGCGTTGTAGATGCTTAATCGGACCGGCAACTTCCTAAGATGAGCTAGCACATTGTTGTCTACTTTTTATGATCCTTTGAATTTATCTTTGATCATGTGGCTCTTCCACTGGTAGAGGTGGGGGTATCTCTTCTCGAGTCATTATCTATTTCCCTTTGTCTGTTAGGGTTGTTCTTGGTGGTAACACTTTTCCGCTCCTTAAGTTAACTTATGTGATTTTTTCTTCTTGAGATATCATTGTTGAATCTTCCGGTGTATTTTCCTCTTCGTCAGAAAGATCTAAGTTGATGGCAAGCGGTGTACCATGAAGCTCGAGAATTGGCTCCTCGTTATCGGTTCTGCCGTAAGCAGTATTATTGATGTCTTCTTTGGACTTGACAACGAGTTCATCGGACTC
>NW_018220265.1:35127-41307 GCF_001263595.1 Phalaenopsis equestris
TGCAGACTCTGAATGGAGGCTTGTTTTGATGCAGACTGGATCTTGTTCAGTATTTTCTTGGATGATCTGCTCCAGACCTCATTCCATCCTTCTTCAGTATTCGTTGAAGCTTGTTTCGATTAATCTTGAATTTGATTAAGGACCCTCTTGATTCATCCCAAGTTGTACTCCATCCATCTATTCTGACATACGAACCAATCGGGGAGATTGGCTCAGCCGAAATCATGTTTATGGAACCTTTTTCGGGTTCTCTTAAATACTCTTTCGGGATTGTTATGTTCTCTTCCTTGAGCTTTCACCTGAGCCAGTCTTTAAAGATGAAACATTTTTCTATAGTGTGCCCGAGCAACCGGTGGTATGAGCAATAATTTGGTTCATTCTTCTTATCCACCTTCTTTGGATCTGGTAGTTTGAATTCTGGCTTCTTTGTTAGACTCCTGAATATTTTAGGTATAGCTTCATCATTGAAAGAATACACAATTTTCTATCCCTCTTACAAGGATATTCTTTTATCCCCTGTTCGTGGTGATCTCTCTTGAGGCGGCCACTGGTTGGATTGACTATTCTGTTTCTGAGAGTATTGTGACAAAGACTAGCAATGCTCTTCTGCATAAATCTTTATCGACTGCTTTCCTTTGTCGACGATCGCTACTACTCCTGATTTCTTCTCAAACACTCTGGTCACCTTAGCCTTTTCATGTGGCTCCATGTGCTTTATTTCTTCTTGAAGACTGCTAGCTTTACTGAGTAGCTTCTCAAAGGACTGGATGGTGAGTCCCTTAAGCATGAAAGCTACTGGCCCATGAATGCCCTTGAGTAGAATTTCAATCGCATGATGTTCCTGTAACTGAGGTTCGCATTTCATGCTAAGGTTTCTCCACCTCAAAATATAGTCTACGAAGGTTTCGCTAGACTTTTGCTTTTCCATCATGAGCTCTCCAATAGGCACATGGTGTTGTGCTCCGATAAATCCTTTCACAAACAGTTGTTCCAATTCAGAAAATGTTTTAACTGACCCGTTGGGCAAGTCAGCGTACCAGTCGAAAGCAATTCCTGACAAGCTGCTGATGAATTGCTGACAGAGTAGAATTTCATTATTTCTCGTGTTACCACAGCTGGCTCAGAAGCGTGCTATATGTTGTCTAGGATTTCCAGCCTCATTGAATATCTTGAAGTTTGGGGCCACAAAACCCTTGGGGAAAGGCACGACATCGAACTCCTCCTGTTAAAGTCTACCCTTCAAAATTGATGCACCGCCCTTGGATTGGACTAAGGCATCCCGCACTTGTTCAACCATTTGCTTGAACTCCTTTTATGGCATGGTACTTTATGGAGAATCTTTCTTCGGTTGCTCATCTTTTTTTGCTGAAGTAGCCTCTCTTCTTTCATCTATAATGTGTATGATTTCTGCTAATTAATCTTTGGACAAGCCAATTGCAGTGCTTGTGATTGCCCTTGAATGGTGGCCATGGCGGGTGTGGGGGGGGGGAGCTGTAGTCATTTCTTCTATTCTTTTCTCAAGTAGACTGCCTTGCTCATCTCTTAGGAGGATAACCCTACGCAGCTCATCTACAACGTTCTCTTCAGTGTGAGGTTGAGCCTTGCACGTAGATGTGGTGGCTCTAGTTTCGATCACATGGACATCCATGAAATCCTCCTCCAAGTAATCATTGTAATCAAAATTTTTGTTATCGCTATCGACAGAAAATTCGTGTTCTCGAGCTAACTCGGAAATATTGATCCTGAGTTACTCAACTTTCTCCTCAATTATCGATTCCTTGATTGCTTTAAGATCTAGAGGACCCTGATGGACATCCTCTACTTGTTCCTCCATCTCGCTGGCTATTGTCACGACAATGTTAGATATTTCAGACACTTGTTTTACTTCTTGTCCTGCAAGCTCACTGGACTGTATCGGTGCTGTGAACTTGGGTACCCATACCTTTTCCTTTTTTTACAATGATGTCTCAGGACGAAGCGTCTTAGTAGAAACATCAGTATGTCGAGAGAAAGTATGCTCCCCATGGTGTAGACCGGCTACAGTGCCAGGTAGTCGTCTTGTCTTTACCTTTGGGATTGTAGGAATGTCTCCATAATGGGTGACGGGTAAGATCTTCGGACCCAGTCTTGACTTAACCGGTGAACGGCCCGTGGTCCTGATAGCAGTATAATCAATAATATTCACTGCGGTGTCAATTCTGTTCCCTAGACGAAACCAAACAGGGATGCAAGTAGGTGGTACTCTAGCTATCTTGTGGGATTGTCTGGCGGATTTGACGCCCTTCAAAATTTCCTTTGTTCACGCGAGGTGAAATTGCATCTCCCACTCGTTTAAGTAACTTGCTAACCGAACATCCTTCTTTGGTTGCAAGCTTTCTGAAAACTGCACAAACTCGAGTGATAGGAGTGAACTTCTTTCTCTCCTCACCGTGTCCTTGAAGTGACAGTCATGCAGCAACGATCCTTCAGATACTCTCATTTCCCTTGGTATCTATCAGAGGATGGAATCTACTTCCTTGCAAGAGTGGATAAATTTCTGGTAACACTTCTTCAACTTGATGAAGCTCCTCCTCAACAGGCGTTTCCTTGGGAGTCTGGGCTTTAATGGCCCTTTGAACTTTTTTGTTACGATTCCTCATTCGAGTTCGGGTCAGCGGTACAATCCTTAAACTTGAAATCAGATTTTAAACACTGGTAGTGGGGTAGTAATCGCTCAGTCAGATCCTCAATAATCATCACTTCTTTCCCCTTAGCAGCAGCGGGGCTAGTAGGTTTGGCGGGTGCCACGAAGGTAGTAGTTCTAGACTTCTTGCAGGTAGAGAAGTCTTGAAGATGGTTCAGGTTGAATTTTGTAGATGACTCCTGTATTTCTAGAGTGGCGGTCTTCATTACTATAAGTGGGGCTTTCCCGAAGATGACCACAAGATCTTCAAATCCTGCCCCAAACTTGATGGTGGGAGAGACGTTACGGGCGCTAAGGTTTGTTGGCAAGTTGCACGAAAAGGTCAGTGTTGGGTAAACCATTGCAGCGGGCTTTAAAATAGAAAGTCTCAGGGTTAGCTATATGACCAAAAACCTCGTAATTTTTAGTGCAAGCACTGAAAGTAGAGGTTGATCTGTAGACCGGGCGGGTCTTAATTTATGGGTATTTTAAAATCTTGTTTAAGAAAAAGTGTAAAATTTAATTAATATAATAAAATTTTAAAGTGCGTGCAACACAAAATGATTTGGTTTAATTTATGGAAATAGAAAATCAAATTTGGATGGGAATGTGAAGTATTTTAGGACCCAGTGCGGGACCCAATTAGTGGCAGAAAATGCCCAGGTAGAACTAGTCCACCGACACACCTATTGGGGATCCGACCCCATATAAATAATTAAAGAGTCACTAATGGCCTTCTGAACCCCTCTGTTCAAAAATGGTTGAACAACTAGTTCTGAACTCCGAGTTGGCTGTGCCTTCCCAAGATAGATTTGGGTAAAGTATGTCAACAGAAGAAGGGTAATTTGGTCTAAGAGGGACATGGACACATTACCGATGTGTGAAAATAATATTTCTTGAATTGTATGGAGAGAAAAACTTGTCCCCAACGGAGGGCGGAGTTGCCATAAGCTGTCTTCACTATTTTTGGTTGAAGGAGTTGCCCGTAAGAAGCTGTCGGTCACCAGAATCGAAATCTCATCGCCCGCTTTGCAAGGACATTTTAATTTATATATATGTTTAGTTTTAGAAAAATATGAAATTCAACTGACCCCATATTTTTCATAGTTTAAATGAAAGAGCGTTGTACCTCAAATCCTGTATGTATTTCAAAGGATAAACACAAGACTTGAGGATGAGGCTCAATCAAATAAACTAAAGAATATATGACCTCCGTTTGGTCTGCGAAACCCTTGTAGTCGCCGACAAGTTCCCCTATTTAATATAAAGAATTAAATAAGGTTTATATTAAGCTAGGTTCAGACATGTTTCCTATAAATGCAAGCTCCTATAGTTAATTACATCTTAAATGACCAAATTCACCTAAGAAGACTCTCGATAAAAATCAGGAAATATTATCTTCAAGGAGTTTTGACCAAAGGAAAATATGTTGAGATTTTCATACTTATTTTATACTATTTTTTATGATATTGTACTTTAAAGAAAGGTATTTTTGATGTTTTGTTGCAGGAATGATTAATTAATTGGAGCAAGATTTAAAAATGAGCGAATTTGGAGCGAAAAGGACCAAAATGTGAAAATTTGAATGAGGGCGCCGACGATGAGGCCAACGACTCCGACGAGGCTCAGATCAATTAATTTAGAAGACCCACCGACGACACCCTCGAGGCCGCCAACGGCGAGATTGGAGGTTATGTCCAACAATGCATTGGATGAGGACGAATTTTGGAGGGATGCTTAGGCAAATCTTCGGAAAACTCATCCACAACTTTAAAAGAAGATTTTGGCCAAAATTTGGAGAGGTCCTGGATGATAGAGAGGTTCCATTAAGGGGTTAAGTGTTGGGAAAGTGTAAAGAGTCTAATTTGTCAGGAACTCTTCAAGAGATTGTAAGAGTGGAGGGAAAGTGAGAGACTTCTTCCTCCTTGCCACTTCGAAGAGGAATTCTGTGTGCTGTAAAGAAAGAAAGAGATTCAGAGGAACTTCGAGGAGTTTTCTTGGGGAGAAATTAGAGATAAGTGTTATTTACTTGTTGTAGTTTGTATGACTTCATTTTATATAGGAATTTTGAGTTTTGTTGTGTCTTCCCCAAGAGTTCTGAGTAGTTTTCTCTGTTTTTCTCCTTGTCTTGAGATTTGTGAAATGGTGATTTGAATTGGTGAAGCCATGAAATAATGAGAATGTTAAAGATGTTGTGAAGATCTTTTCACTTCAATCTTAATTTACTTTCAATCTGGCCAATTGATTTGTTAAAATATGTTGAGTTTTACAACTAAAGTGAAGATTACATCCATAATTCAGGGATGTTAAAGCCCTTGGAAGTTGGGTGGAAATAAATAGGGAAATACAATTATTGGGTGGGATCAATATCTAGGACTCCATTAGAGCCCTATACTACTTGAGCGATATGTATACTTGCGTTGATAAGTGTGACTTTACGATTATTGAATATTTTATTCATACATCTTTATCGAATCTATAACTATTATAAAGTTTTTGGTGCAGTTGCTAAGGAATTAAATTATTTAGCAGCAGTATTAAATACTTATATTTTTAAGCATATATAAAGTCGTTGTCAGTATGCTCCTATTTGGCACAATATAATTTGAACTGATTCACTTTATCCATTCGCTATAATTTCTTGACAAGGAGAATGATGCTTTCTTATATATTCAATTTCATATTAGAAACTTTATTAGTATAATTAGTTACTTAAGAGTTATTAAAATTACATAATTGTTTCTACTAGTGACAGATAAGCAATTTGAATTATATTGTTGTGATTATGTATAGATTTTCTAAAATCTTAGTTCGTAGCATCTAATATTACTCCCTATGGGATCAATATCTAGGACTCCATTAGAGCCCTATATTACTTGAGCGATACGTATACTTGCGTTGATAAGTGTGACTTTACCATTACTTAATATCTTACATATACATTTTTATCAAATCTATAACCGTTATTAAGTTTTTGGTACTGTTGCTGAGGAATCAAATCTTTTAGCTACAGTATTAAATACTTGTATTTTTAAGCATATATAAAGTCGCTGTCAAGTTTTTGGAGCCGTTGCCGGGGAGTAAACATGAATCATAATTAGAGTAACGGACAATTTAGGATTATTAGAAAATTTTTACTTGAATTGCAACTTATTTTCATATTTAGTTAAATTAACTATTTTCTGTGTACTGATTTCAAATTGTATGCATAAATTTGGACCTGAAAATCTTATACCATACGATTCAGAATTATAACGCACTGTTAGAAAAATTAGAAGATTAAGAAGAGAACCTAGAAATTCTGATACAATGGAAAACAACCTGAACAATCAAGGAATAGAGAATGAACACCAACCTAGACCCCTGAGAGATTATGCAAATCCTACAGCAGATGAAATTCACTTATCTATCCAAAATCTTGATTTAGCTGCTAATTCATTTGAGCTTAAACCTGTTATTATCCAAATGGTACAAAACAATCAATTTGGAGGTACACCAAATGAAGATCCTAATTTACA
>NW_018220265.1:44280-45232 GCF_001263595.1 Phalaenopsis equestris
CCAAGCAGCTCGATCACAGCCGAAACCTAGCAAAGCACAGCTAGGCGCAGCCGTCAGCTTCATGATATATATATATATATATATAAGAACATGTGATCGGTGTCAGAGAGTAGATAATATTCCAAAAAAAAAAGAAATGCATTCAAATTTTAATTTGGAAATTGAAAGTTTTGATGCATGTGGATTAAATTTTATGGGACCCTTTATACCTTCATTTGGAAATGTTTATATATTGATTGCAGTGGATTATGTTTCAAAATAGATATAAGCAATCACTTTACCTTGATGTGATGCTCAGAGTATTTCAAAAATTTTAATTAAAAATATTTTTACAAGATATGGAATGCCAAGAGTAATCATTATCGGTGGAGGATCTCATTTTATGAATGCAATAATTGCAAGATTGTCGGGAAAATATTATATAATGTATAAAATTTCAACTGTTTATCATCCCCGGATTAGTGGTTTGGTAGAAGTATCCAATCATGAAATTTAAATAATTTTGAAAAAAAAGTGTGAATCCTAATAAAATGGATTAGTCTGTTAGATTAGATACTACCTTATAGGTATAAAAGACAGCTTATAAGACACGTATGGAAACGTCTCTGTATAGATTGATTTTTGGAAAGAATTGCCACTTACCAGTAGAATTGGAGCATAAAGCATATTGGGCGATTAAAGAATTCAATTGTAATTTGAAAGATGCTGGAAAGAAGAGATTGTTACAATCGAATAAATTAGAAGAGTTAAGAAATGAATCTTATGATAACGACAAAATTTATAAAGAAAAACTAAAGTTATGGCATGATCAGAAGATTAACCAGAAGAACTTTGAACCAGGATAAGAAGTTTTGCTTTACAATACAAGGCTAAAGTTATTCCCTGGGAAATTGTAGTCTCGTTGGTTAGGACCCTTTATTGTGACTCAAGTTTATACTTACGGAGCTATTGA
>NW_018220265.1:45483-53523 GCF_001263595.1 Phalaenopsis equestris
TGTGGTAGTATTGAACTCTACTACTCTTATTTACCCTTGAATCATCATAAAAATTTATTCCATAGAGAAAAATTGGAACGCATTCGGACCAGAGCAAAACTGTGCAATTTTTTCCTTGGGCGCCGATGGTGCCATCGACGCCGCCGACGGCGGGTTTTCCCTGAGAGTCCAGGAAAATAAATACTAAAGGCTTACCGACGGAACCCTCGACGCCGCCAACGGTGAGACCGGCGGGATGGCAGTTTTTGAAGTTTGAATGATGGTTTTTGGCGGCTTTGGGCGAGAGTTACCCCTTTTAAGCTATCAAATTCGATTCTTAAGTTCATATTTCCCCCAAAAATGAAGTGAAACTCCACCAATTCATTTCTATGGCATCCAGTTCCCCTGAAAACCATAGAATGCGAGTGTTTAACCAGAGAAAGTTCATTAGTGCGGAAGCGCAATGAATCTTTAACAAGGTACTGGCGAAGAAAAGATTAATCAAGGAACGAGGATTTGTAAATTGAGGATTTAATAATCCCTCGACGGCAATTGAAGAGATGATAGTGCGGCGAAGATGGGAAGTGCTATGCTACACTACCACCACCGTGGTTGTTCCTGTGGTGAAGGAATTTTATGTTAATTTGCATGGAATCAACCAGGGAGTCGTCAATGTACGAGGTAGATGGATAACTTTTACTCCTGCACGAATCACTGAGTTATATATGATCGAGAACGTTCCTGTCTGCCATTATTCCAACTTCGTCCTAGCAAGAAACCAAATGAATGAAATTTACCAATATTTAACGGATGAAACTAAAGACTGGGAAATGAGAGAAAACGGGTATGTTAGTTTTTCTGCGACACTCCTAAATTTCGTTTCTAATCACTAGCACTTCTTTATTTCTGCAAAACTATTACCAACGATGAAGATCGATAAAGTTTCTAAGTAAAGTGCTGCATCAAATGGGACTGCTGATCGATATTGGATCGATAATTGTGAAGTCAATTTTGGGCCTGATCGTTCATGGATCAACTTATGGGCTTGGAAACCCTTCCATAATTTTCATACTTTGCAGTCAGTTCCAAATATCCTATGAAGATTGGGAAAAGGTACTTCTACCTTGGAAGCCTTTGGACCCAACTGAGAGATTCCCAGTCTATGAAGATGAAAATGATATGACTATTATGGTGGATCAATCATCTCAGAATTCACTGCCTATCTAACCTTTAGTTTTGGACAAGACTCTGGTGATCCTGTGTAGAATCAGTAAATTAGAGAAGGAGGTACAAAATGTTATGAATGTAATTAATAATATCTCTGATTTCTTTGATCATCTAGATTGGAAGATGAATGAACATTTTTCTCACTCTAGACATATAGAAGATAGTTTGATACGACTGATGAGAAGGATGAAATTGATAGAAGAGGATTCTATCAAACAATTTCCATACCGACCCTTCTATAACCTCTTCATTCATGTGCAATCAATGGGTGATCTCAGAGGAGAATCTAGCACTGAATCTGAAAAATAGTAGATTTACATTGCTACTTGTCTGTCTATGTATGTAATTTGATTTGAACTTTGCAATTTCTTTGCTTCAGAATTATTCTTTTAGATCTCTGTATAGTTGATACTGAGCATAGGATGTTTTGTTTCAGCATTTTGAGTGTTGGGGCTTGGATTGCGACGCTGAATTGATGTATTAAGGTTGAGAAAATACCGAACTTAGGTGTGTTATGTAACATATATTGTAACTCTTGGAATTTATACATAATTGTGATGTTTTGTGTTATGAAAGTTTATTTGTGATAAGTATATCATTTAATCACTTCCAATTATGTCTATAATGATTGAACGGATGTCATTTAGGCTTGAAATTGATCAAAATCGTAAAAATCTAGATATTGAACCAAATCAATAGAGCTCGACGACGGTGCCCTCGACGCCGCCGATGGTGGACTTTTCCCAAGACTTGGATATAATTTCAATAGAGCACGCCGACAGCGCCAAATACTCCGCCGACGGTGAGATCCCAAAAAAACACCTTTAACCGCGATTTTGGCCAGTCAACCGCCACTATTCACCATCCTCTTTCTCTGAAAAATATGATTTTTGACCTAAGGCTTGAGAGATCTTGGATTTGGGGGCGATTTTAAGGCATTTAGACACCGGATTTGATCATCCCTTGGTAAGAGCTTCTCTCAAAACTAAAAATATTTGATTTTCACCATGAATTTCTTCCACATGAGATCCAAAAAATTTGAGAATGTGAAGAAAATATTGAGAATAAATTTATGGAATTTAGTTTTGAACACTTAGAATCATACTTGGAAGCCATTATTTGCATATTTGAAGTATAATTTAGAATTTTTTTATAATTTTGATTAGTTTGAAATGGCTCCACAACAAAAGAGACTACTTGAGTTTGATGAGTCTTGCTTCGTCAATGCGAAGGCTCAATCAAGGTTTACTTCAGTGTTTGAAGGAAAGAATTGTATACAAGATCGAGTTCTTGAGAGTCCAGGAGGAGAAATTGAACGAGTTATTACCGAGCGGAGGTGGGAAAACTTTTGTTACACCACCAATGAGGCTGCTGCAAATATTGTGAAAGAATTCTATGCCAACGTGTTCTATTATAAAAACAGAATCCTTCAAGTACAGGGGTTTCTTATTAAATTTAATGCCACCCGCATTAACACCTTTCATGAAGTCCCAGACTCTTATTGCTGCCACTATGAATTCTTCAGTACTATGGAAGGCCCCCTGCATGATGTTATCAACTTTCTCACTGATGGAAAAGGAACGTGGAAGATTAAACAATGAGAACGGGTAAATACTTCTGCTTCCATGTTGAATGCCACCTCTAAGGCATGGCCCTTTTTATTTCCTCTACTCTGTTACTGACTTATCACCATAGTGAAGTAACTAGAGATAGAGCTATTCTGAATTTCTATATTTAGAATAATAGAAATATAAATGTGGGGAGAATTATTTTTAAGAATATATTGACTACGGCAAGGAGTAAAACAAGTAGAGGTCTACGACATCCTGGCCTTATTTATACACTTTGCCGACTTTCTAGAGTAGAAGCTGAAGGAGATGTGGAATGGGTTCACCTTATGAAACCCATTAGTAAAGACAATTCAAAAACTTAAGAATCACATGAGAAATGGAGAACTAGAAGTAGGAGTCAAGAACCTTCTACTAGTAGAGATGCCCCCTCTACAAGTTATGACCTTCCACCTTCTAGTTCCCCTACTCTGACTGATTTGATGAATGAGTTGACCTTGTAGCGGAAGAGCATATAATTAATAAGGATTGGAGGTTTAGAATGTAGACATGATCATGATAGTGAATACCTACAGAGGCATTCAGACCTTGCGATAGCTTACTACGAAGCTCAAGCCCGACACTACAGAGGTGAGCCTGATGTTACGTTCTCTGAGTGCCCCCGATATACTCAATATCAGCCCGATCCACCTGCTGATCAAGGAGATGAAGACATTGTTTGGGATTTGATATCTGATGCAATTGATGTACTTGTACTTTTATTTCTATGATCTTTTGTAATAGAAATGGATGTTTATGTGTAATTAGATCTTCATTTTTATTATTATGTTGTACTTGGATAATTTTAATTATTGTTATAAAGTTAGTGGGGTAGTTAAATTTGCATGTGTAGTATAATAGATGTTGAGTAGTATTTTGTTAATTGTAATGTAATGTGATTTTTATTTTTTGCATTTTAATTGTAATTTTTTTGTTTAATATTGTGGTTGTGTTAGAGAAATATTATGTTTATTTAACGTTTTAGTTTTATACTTATTTCAAAATTTCATTACCCAAAAATTTCTCTGATGATTTATATGTGTAGAAAGGTCCAAATATTACAGACCAAGTGAAGTAAAAATTTTGAGAATGACTGCAAAAATTTTAGAATGATGAAAATGCCTAAAATACTAAGGTATGATTTATTTTTAGAAATTTTCTTTTCACCTATATCATTTTATATTGAAAAATTTAAGTTTGGGGGAGGGAAGAAAAAGATTAACTATTAGATGTCCTCTATTTAATTATTTTCAAAAATTATTTATATGATTTTATGTAGTGGATTTAATTCAGTTGTAGCTATTTAAATATTATGGTCGATTTAAAGAAATATTTTTGTAATGAAAATTAATTTTGTAACTTAAGATATTAAGTATAAGAGAATAAGACTATAGTTAACTTTTTAAAGTAAAGGAAACTATATTTTGAAGTGTTAAGAATCTAGAAATTCATTTTGAGAAGAAAAGATTAGGGCTCAATGATGTAAAAACTATGAAATATTTATATGGTAAAGAAATGCTTTGAGTTTCAAATTTAGGGAAATAAAAGTGAAGTTCAAAATCATTAAAGGCTATCGAGATATAGTAATCCTCACTTGAAAAAGGAAAAAGAAAGGATTGAAAACAATCCCTGAAAAGAAAAGAAAAATATATAGGATTGAAAGCAATCAAAATAAAAAAGAGAAAAGAAAGAAAGAAAAATTATGGAAGTGAGGAGAAGCTTGAGGATATGCCTAATAAAAAATTGGCTTCACTGGACCTACTTAAATGGAAAACCTAAATACATTCCTAAATTTATATTTATAGATTAGATCTTTTACTAGTAGTGTTCCCATGAAGTTCCTATCATTTGAAAATTCTAAGTGACTTAATATTGCAACATATAGTCATTCTTGAAATGAATAGAAGACTAGAACTCTTAAACTATATAATCTTGTAACTACAGAGTTAATTTAATTAGTTGAATTTTTTTCTGAAAATCGCACTATGATATTTATCTAAATCAAACTTATAGTATTTCTGAATTAAAACTTTACTACAATAGATCATAACTTTTATGTAGTACTAAAATTCCTTGAGGACAAGTAATAGTTATGTTTGGGGGATTTTGACCACAGGAAAATATGTTGAGATTTTCATACCTATTTTATACTATTTTTAATGATATTGCACTTTAAAGAAAGGTATTTTTGATGTTTTGTTGCAGGAATGATGAATTAGGGTCATTGGAGCAAAAAAAATGTAAGAAGGAGCGAATTTGGAGCGAAAAAGACAAAAATGTGAAGAATTGAACTAGGGCACAGACGGCGAGCCCAACGGCCCCGAGACGAGATTTATAAAAGAAGATTTTAGCCAAAAAATGGAGAGGTCCTAGATGTTAGAGAGGTTCCAGATAGGGGTTACGTGTTGGGAAAGTGTAGAGAGTCTAATTTGTGAGGAATTCTTGGAGAGATTGTAAGAGTGGAGGGAAAGTGAGAGATTTCTTCCTCCTTGCCGCTTCGAAGAGGAATACTGTATTTTTTAAAGAAAGGAAGAGATTCAGAAGAACTTTGAGGAGTTTGCTTGGGGAGAAATTAGAGATAAGTGTTATTTACTTGTTGTAGTTTGTATGACTTCATTTCTATATATGAATTTCGAGTTTTGTTGTGTCTTCCCCATGAGTTCTGAGTAGTTTTCTCTGTCTTTCTCCTTGTCTTGAGATTGTGAAATGGTGATTTGAATTGGTTGAGCCATGAAAATGTTAAAGAAGTTTTGATGATCTTTTCACTTTGATTTAAATTTACTTTCAATCTGACCAATTGATTTGTTAAAATATGTTAAGTTTTACAACTAAAGTGAAGATTACATCCAAGATTCAGGGAGGTCAAAGCCCTTGGAAGTTGGGTGAAAATAAATAGGGAAATAAAATTATCAGGCGTAGAATTAGAGATTTTAGAGTGACAGACTAAAATCCCCAATTAGGCCTCAGGCGAGGGGAATGTGGGAGCTCCGAAGTGAGAGACAGTATCCTCCCAGCCTAGCCACAGATTCAGTAAATAAGCGTAGGATTAGTCAATGTTCTTTATGCCTGTACCAAAGGGTAAAGATTAGGTATGCTCCTATTTGGCACAATACAATTTTAATTGATTCACTTTATCCCTTCACTATAATTTCTTGATAAGGAGAAGGATGCTTTCTTATATATTGAATATCACATTAAAACCTTGTTTGTATAATTAGTTATTTAAGAGTTATTAAATCTACATATTTATTTCATTTTCCTATTAGTGACAGATAAGCAATTTGAATTCCATTGTTGAGAATAAGTATTGCTTTTCTAAAATCATAGTTTGTAGTTCTAATATTACTCCCTATGGGATCGATATCTAAGACTCCATTAGAGCCATATATTACTGCAATACGTATACTTGCGTTGATAAGTGTGACTTTACTATTATTGAATATTTTATATATACATCTTTATCGAATCTATAACTGTTGTCAAGTTTTTAGTGCCGTTGCTGAGGAATTAAGTCTTTTAGCAGTGGTATTAAATACTTTTCATTTTAAGCATATATGAAGTCGTTGTCAAGTTTCAAAGAGTAGGACTTTTCAATGTGATCGGACGTAGAGGTGTGAAAGGGGATTGGTTCAAATTTTGAACATTTTGTTGTGGAATCCAAAGGAGGAAGAACTAGGGGATGTCATGGATCCAGAGGAGAGCCTCGTTGACTTCCCAAGCTTTCCTAACATTTTGCTTCTTCCTAACATTTTGCTTCAATTTTGAGGAGAAAAATTTAAGTGTTTCATCTTGTCAATTTTATTTGTTTGGGCTTACATTCGTGTGAAACAATCACACAAATAGCCTGCAAGATGTGAGGATTTAGGTCATGACAAACGACAACCTCAGAATCCTAAGACGAGTTAAGGCTTATATTGTATAGTAAGGCTATACAAAGGCCTAAAGATAAGGTGAGGTTTTACGTTTTATATGCAAGCAACCACAAATTCCTATGGCTTTGTTGTTTATATCTAAGGAAGGAAGATTGGTTTAGTTGGGGACGATAGGTTTTGCTGTTGAAGATGGCCGTGTTATGATGCCCACCATGCTAGCTTCAAGCTCCTTACTGCAACAAGTTTAAGACTTCTAGTGTGTCAAGTTATAATGTCAAATTAGGTGGCCCTATGGTTGAAGTTCTTTAAATTTTATGGGGCAAGTTAAAGTTGATTAGAGCCACATCGGTTAGGATCCTACGGTTCCCTCGTTCCGGCACCACTCTTTTCTACTGGATTCACTTAGTCCAAATGAACTTATTAAACTCAACTTAATGAGTTCTATAATTTCATTTAGACAGTGAGAAGCATTGTTAGCAACCCTAGGTTACCTCCTCCAAGGAATTCCCGATCATCCGATAGAGATGTCTTAATTTAGTTAAAGTTGTAGTTTTGTGTGATATTTGTGATTAAATTTTGAGTTGTTTCATATTTTGAATGTTGTGGCGGTGAATTTTATCTTGTTAATTTTAGTTTTGGTTTTAGTTTTAGTTTTGTGTCTATCCTGATATTTTTAGTTTTCATGTAGGGTGGCATCATTTTTTAGCATGCAAGTTTGCAGGTATAAAAGCACAGTATGAAAGTACAAGTAAGACAACGCTGAAAATTGTAAAAGCGTACTGGCGAATCTTCTCGTTCCACCACATGAAACTTAAAATGCATGTCAAGGCAGTTTATATGAGACAGGGAAGTAAAATTTTTACAACCTATCTAACCTTAGGTCATATCTTGGTGAGTCCCTATTTGATCAATTAAGGATGACTTTATCAAGCAAAATATATTAAGTTTAGTAGATCTCCGAGGTATCCAACTGATGTAGAGAAAGAAGCAGGTCAGTGCTACTTTCTCGCTGCCTGTTGGAAAATCCCGAGTTCTTTTAAACTTATTGTGTTGCTTAATAATTCATCCTATAAATACCATTAATGCTTTGTGAACACTGATGTCTCAATTATCCCTAAGAATGGGGTAATTATTACTTGTGATTCAATTTAAGAATTATGTGGATGAAGATCCTTAAAGAGGCAAGTTAGTGTTGTTGGAACACTTAACCAAATTTTGATCCTAATTGAGCTTGTAATGTTTGAAAGATGTTTTAATTTTAAATGATGTTTACTTTTCTAATCCTTATTTAAATGAAAATTGATTTAGCCTAAGTCACTACTAAGCCCTTAAGACCTAGGTGAGTGTCTTAATTA
>NW_018220265.1:55185-55580 GCF_001263595.1 Phalaenopsis equestris
CGCCCCCACCCATGCCAGCAGCCACACGTCCTGCTGTTCGTGTAAAGAAGCATTGTCCGACTTCATCTTGACCATCCATTCAATACATGCTTGGTCAAACAGCTCCCCCTCATCGTCCCCGATTGGATGATCTCGTGACCGTCCACACTAAAACCTTAAGATCTCAGCCTAGACTCAAATAAATTGCTTCGGGTTTGATCCTATGGACTTGTCTATATGAGGCGAACACATCCATACGGTAATCATGCAATTAAATTAAGCCTAATTAAATGGAGAATCAAAATAGGCTCTGGAGGGAGAGAAGTTTTATGCCTTTGCTATGAGAAGTGAAGCTTCAATCAGAGGGTCTTAACATGTTCATTAGGGTCCAAGGAGGCTAGGGATTAAGCCTCTTG
>NW_018220266.1:0-1694 GCF_001263595.1 Phalaenopsis equestris
TTTTTCCTGGGCTTTTTCTCTCGTTTTATCCACGATAAGGAGATCATCAGCAAAAAGCATACATCAAGGTACATCCTCCTATAGATGTCCAGTAAGACCATCCATAACTAAAGCAAAAAGATATGGGCTTAAAGCCGTTCCCTAATGTAATCCAATAGAAATAGGAAAATATTTGGTCAATCCTCCTTTAATTTGAACACAAGTAACAGCTCTAGTATACATAACTTTAATGACTTGAATATAAGTCATATCAACACCTTTCTTCTCAAGAACTCTCCAAAGAATATCTCTTGGAACATTATCGTAAGCTTTTTCTAAATCAATAAAAATCAAATTTAGATTCTCCTTATTATCTCTGACTTTCTCCATCAATCCTCTCAATAAATGTATAGCTTCCATAGTAGACCTACCCGACATAAATTTAAATTGATTATGAGAAATTTTTGTGATGTGTCTTAACCTATGTTCAATTACCCTCTCCCATAACTTTAAAGTATGACACATCAACTTAATTCCTCTATAATTTGCACACTCTTGTGCATCCCCTTATTCTTAAAAATGGGGACCAAAATACTCTTCCTCCGCTCCTCAGGCATCTTTTTAATTTTTAAAATAATATTAAAGAGTTTAGTTAGCCAAGAAACTCCAAAATCTCCCAAATATTTCCACACTTCAATTGAGATATCATTAGGTCCTACAAACTTTCCACCCTTAGTTTTCTTTGAAGTCACCTCAACTTCTTTTTTACTATTGCGATGATAAAAATGAAACATTTTATTATTATTCATAATATTAAGATCACTAAGATCGATCGTATTTTCAGAAACTTCATTAAAAATTTTATCAAAATAACTCACTCACCAATGTTGAATATCTTTTTCTAAGAAAAGTACTTTTTGATTTTCATCTTTAATACACCTTACTTGAGTTAAATCTTTACTTTTCTTTTCTCTTTATTTGGTTAGTTTATACATATAATTTTCACTCACTTTAGTATCTAATTTATTATAAAGACATTAAAAGCATGATTTTCAGCATCACAAATTGTTCCCTCAGACTCTACGGGTTGTTTTATATTTTTTTCAATTCTCTAACCTTTTACATTTAAACCAATTTTTATAACATAACTCCTTATATTTTATTTTGACTTACACATTATTATTTTACCACCAACTATTTTTATTTATAGAAACGTTTTAACTTTATTCCACATAACATTTGCTTCTTCATGAACAATACATCTTTTGCTACTTGTTTAATAGTAGTTATAACTTTATCCCACATAACATTTGCTTCTTCATGAACATCCCAAAATTTGAAATCTTGAATTTTACTCATAAAAATAATTTTATTTGTGTCTTTTAAGTTTCTCCATCTAATTCTTTGATGATGAGTCCTAGTATTCTTTATTTTGTAACTCTTAATCTTAAAATCTAGAATTAATAAATGATCTTGGGTACTTAAATTCTCACTTGGAATGACCTTACAATCTTTACAATTGCTACGATCTCTTCTTCTCATAAGAAAATAATTAATTTGTGTTTTATTATATCCACTCTTATAAGTAATAAGATGCTCATCTCTTTTCTTGAATAAAGTATTAGTAACAATAAAATCATACGCTAAAGCAAAATTTAAAATAGTTCTACCTTCTTCATTAGTTACTCCAAAACCGTAGCCACCATGAGTATTTC
>NW_018220266.1:1739-10755 GCF_001263595.1 Phalaenopsis equestris
CATTCCAAAATTTATCTTTAGACCTTGTATCTAAATATACTTGAGGAGCATAAATACTTATAATATTAAAAATCTTAGTATCAATGATAATCTTAAGGGCTATAATTCTATCTCCAACTCTATTAATTTTTACAACATTATATTTCAAACTCTTATATGTAATTACACGTACGCCATTTCTGGTGCGACTCTTACCAGAATACTAAAGTTTAAAACCTAAATTATCAATCTCCTTGACCTTTTCTCCAACCCACTTAGTTTTTTGAATACATATGATATTAATTTTTCTATAAATCGTAATATCAACTAATTCCATTAATTTACCATTAAGAGTACCTATATTCCAAGATTCTATCCTGATATTAGTTTCATTAGTTTCTTGGACTAACTTCTTTACCCGCGTTCGCCTGTAATATAGGAACCCTTGCTTATTTAACACTAAACCCGGGTGGCGGTGTAGCAGCCATTGGACAGTTTTCACTGTATTCAGGCTATACAGCTTGTCGCTTCCAAGAGACGCATTAACACTTACATAATGATCAAAAGGATTCATGTCATGATTTTTTTTCGACAATTTTTACACTGGTTGTCGACTACGTAACACAACCCTCCACTTTTCACATTCGGGCTTGAGACCGATAATGACAGTATTCAAGGGCCGCTACGTCGTTATCATTTGTATAAATAAATTAATTTTTTTACTTTTATAATACAAATATCTCAATATTTTCATTTATATTATACTATTTTACTGAGTTTTATAATCCAATATTCAAATTCATACAACATCATCAATCTAATTACAATTTTATAAAATCTACATTAAGCCTTTATGATTTCCTCTTATCCCCCATAAATTTTCAATACATTTCTCCATTCTATCCACTAAAAATTTACTCTTCTATTAAGAATCCTATTATTTGTATGATTTAAGAGTTAGAAATATAATTTTAGGAATTTCAAATCCTCTGATTTTAGTAATTCTCATTTTAACCTTACAATTATTTAAATATTGAATAATTTAAATCCAATCATTAATAAAATTTAATTGATTTTAGATATTTTCTATCTCACAAAATTTAATCCTAAAACAAATTAACAAACTTTTTATGAGAATTTAACAAAAATTAATAGTTATCAGGCCTAATTATTTTGAGATTTTAACTATTACAAGTTTAATGAATTTTGATTTATAAAATTTATTAAACATACTTGAATTAAATTCTAATTGTAGCCAACTTTAAAAATATTTTTTACACTCATGCAAACATATATTATTAAATAAATTAAATAAATTTATGAAGAATGATCTATTTATGATTTAGGGTTTGTTTGGGGTGGTTGGAACTTATTGAATAATTTGCTGATAAACTGATTAAAAATAATCTGCTTGTAAGCTAGGTACGGTGTCTATTATAAATTTTTATTTTTTTGGAGAAGCCAGAACGCTGCCAGAAAGCTGCTAACACACCTAGATAAGTGCTGTTTGAAAACACCGTTTACCCAAACAGTTCAGGTGCATTTTCAAAACGCCATCGCACCAAATAAGCTGCCCCAAATAGACCATTAATGAGCAAACTATTTTTAATGCTAATTTATTTTTTCTTGAGAGAATTAAATTAAACACTCTTTTTTATTATTATTAACTAAGGTAGCATATAAAAGTTTTAAAATTATAATGATGCAACAATAATTCTAAAATTTGATTGAAGTATAATAATCAATTTTTTTTAATAATTAGAATCATTTTAGTTATGTAATTGAAGAATTATGAAAATTTTATGACATAATTATTAAAAGATAATATTCTTTTTTAAGTCACATATTTAAATTTTTTCTTTTCATATATATATATATTAAGAATGGAAAATACCAACCTTTTGTTATATTCTCATCACCAGTCATTATTCTTGGATCGCTCGCTCCTTCCCATCCTCTAGACCTATTCTCATCACCGGTCATTATTCTTGGATGGCTTGCTCCTTCCCATCCTCTAAACCTGTCGGCTTTTGCTGCTAAGATTAGGGTTTCTTTACCCCTTCCTTTCCCCTTCCTTTCCCCTCACTTCCTTTCGAGGATTTAGTTTTTCGTCCCTCTTAGAGAATGATGCAAGGCGGAGGGATGGTTCCGCCTACCTTGGACCAGCAATATCAGATACCTCCGCCGCAGTATCAGATCCCGCCGCCGACACAGTCAGTTCCGCCGCAATGGGGAACGGTTCCACCGCCTGCACCTCAACCGCAGTACCCTCAGCCGCAGGTGATGCCTATGTGGAACCAGCAACCAAGTCAGATTCCCCCGGCGCAGGCTATGCAGCCGATGCCCCAGCAGCAACAATTTCAACCTCAGTATGGCGCACCCATGCCGGCACCGGCCAACGTTTCCCTCTCGGCGGCGCAACCCCAGTTCGCCGACGAGGTTCGCACGCTTTGGATTGGAGATCTGCAGTATTGGATGGAGGAATCATACGTCTATAGTTGCTTTGCCCAAAGTGGGGAGGTTACGTTTATCGACTAACCTCTTTGCGATTTACTTTTCCCGATCACAAGCTCGTTTATGAGTTACTCATTTATAAAGATTTTATCAGGTTGTATCCGTGAAGCTTATCAGGAACAAGCAAACTGGACAATTGGAAAGCTATGGTTTTATTGAGTTTGCTTCTCGTGCTGCTGCTGAAAGAGTTCTTCAGACTTACAATGGAGCATTGATGCCTAATTCTGAACAAGTTTTCAGGTTGAACTGGGCATCTGCAGGTGGAAAAAAGGGAGATGAAGCTAATGATTTTACCATATTTGTTGGCGATTTGGCATCTGATGTTACAGACTTCATGTTACTAGAAGTATTTAGGAGCCATTACACATCCGTTAAGGGTGCAAAACTTGTTACTGATAGAATCACTGGCCGTTCAAAAGGCTATGGATTTGTTAGGTTTGCAGATTCGAGCGAGCAGAATCGGGCATTGACGGAAATGAATGGTGTTTATTGTTCTTCTAGACCTATGCGGGTTGGTCCAGCAGCTAGTAAGAGGTCTGCGGATGCACAACAGCACGACTCTGCAAAAGGTTATAAAAAAAAAAAAAAAAAAACTAAGCTATGAAACACATATGAGCCAGGCCCGACAGGAGGAGCTTAGCGGCACCTACAGAAAAGAGTTAGTCATAATCATTACTTGCTCCTCCTTGTTACACGTGTGAGTGTGAGTTTCAGGCATGACTCTCTACAATAAATTTGACCTAATATACTACTACACACATCTCAAAATCAGCAAGCATGCAAGCACAATAAAAAGCACAAAATGTGATGCCTAACTAGGGCAAACAAACTCGCAGAGGACAATATCCACGACATCAAAAAGGACTACCTAACATCCTAGTCCTTAACCTAGCACACCATCTTACATAGTGTCGTAACACATCTACCTATGTATAGGGTTATGTCACAAGGCTAGGGTATGTTTTGATGGGGTCGCCATCTCCAGCCTCATTCTAAGGATCCCAGAATTTTAAGAGGTATCACTAGATGCAAGTTTTATGAAAGCTTTTAAAAAGTTTGACCTTACATATGGTATAAAGTAGGGATGCAAGTAATCTCAAAATAGATTTTGAAAACATGATGCATAAAATAATAAAAATATGTAAATTTTTATGCTTTTAAAATAGTCCTTAAGAAATACAAAGCTTAGGCGGCATCTATTAGACTCCTTTGAATCTTAACACAACATACACGTGCTGGTCCATGACGCGATAGCTAGTATTTCCCACTGAGACATCATCGCGGGCAATAGTAGATGTTGCATCGTGACCTGCAAAGGGTCATTCAGCTAACAGTCCAACTTCATCATAGGGGCGATCAAAGAATGCACATGAAAATACAACATAACTAGTGTAATGTAATAGTGTAGGGGCTGTCACAATATAGCAAGTAATCATCACCAGTATATGATAGCATATACGAATGGCGATTGAGCCAATAATGCAGAGTGGCACATATAAAACATACAACACAAGTGGGCGAGTGTGTTGAGGATGTGAATCAAAGGGTGGGTGTGTCGTGGAGGCAGTGAATTGGAGGATCGGTGTGTTGGGGAGGCAGCGATCCAGAAGGGTGGGTGTGCCATGGAGGCAGTGATCCAGAGGGTTGGTGTGTAGTGGAGGTACTGACTCACAGGGGTGGGAGTGCCTTGGAGGCAGTGACCATGAGAGTGGGTGTGCCTTGGAGGCAGTGATCTGGAGGGGTGTGTGTGTTGTTGAGGTATTGACCGGGAGGGTGGGTGTGTTTTTGTGCAGTGTGGGTATATATTTGGGTGACGATGTAGGCATGTTTATTTTTATGTGGAATTCTTCCTGGGAGGTATTCACTTGTGCATTTTTGCATTTGATATGCATTTTCATCTTCTAGTTGGAAGGCTTTTATTTTTCTTTTTTTTTTCTAAAAATCATTTTGTAAGCTAGCTGCAGATTCTCTTATAAGTTAGCACATGAAATATTTGTGATGAAAGAGCATATTTAGGCTTACTTTGCGGACTAATACTCTATTTTATTAGGTTTTAGGGTTTCATTTAGAACTTCCTTCAACTAAGTAGTCACATGTCTACATGTTCTTGCCTATAGTCAGGCAATATCAAATAACTCCAATATTTTGAGCAATTCTACCTTCGCTATGTTTGCACTAATGTATACCATAGAGGATGCCATCAATATTTCCTTCAAATGCACATATTAGAATCAAACCTTGATTTTTTGTGGTATTTTCATTTATGTATACATATATCCTTGCCAAGTGTTTGAAGCGTTTATTCTTTCTGCTCTTAAAGCTTAGCTTTGTGGTTTCTTTAAATTTGGCTATCTACATCAAATAAATTTTTGATGTAGTCTTCTCTTCAAACACTATCATCTTTGTGATATATTAGAAATTAATTACTAACAAACTTTAAATGGTGATGACAGGGATTCTGTCAAGTTTAATGATTAGATCTAATAAAAATTTTTGTGGTATGAAATGATTTTTTTTTTCCAAATATTCATGTTGTACTCAATACATAAGCATCACTTTGATGATAGATTTTGTGCTTCAAATGCTTGCCTTGTGAGGGAGGAGTTCAGGTGCGAAGATTTGAGTGGGAAGTCCACATCTCTATTTTGTCAACTTCCTTTATATGATTGCAATTTTCTACCATGGCTGTTTTTTATAATAGATTTGGGGCTGTGTTATTTCTATTTGACCTCTAAGAATTATTATAGTGTTAAAAGCTATATAGTCTTCACAAAATTTGTGCTAAATTGCTATAATCAGCAATGACCATACAAGTTCTTTTTGTGAGAAACTTCTGCTGCATTGCATGAATCTACGCTCCCGTAATTTTGTTAGTTTGACTAAGTCTATTATTGTTTACTACTCATGGATGAGTTACGGTAGTAGGAAGAGCATGATAAATATTTGTAAATTTAGAGGATTCAAAGGATAGCATTTTTTGTTTAGAAAAATTATATTATGATGAGTAACCGGCGGAGAAGAATATTTTTTTGATTTATTATTTATTTTATTGAGGGCTCTTAGGTACGAAAGCTTCCCTAGTTAAGTTCTATCTTTGGGTTTTGTTGTCACGTGCAACTCAGTTTGAATATATCTGTTATTATTTACCGCTATTGGGTGAGTCACAATTCTTGGAAGGCTGATAATAATTTGCAAATTTAGAAGTTCTCAGAACGATGTTCTTTATGCTTGGATAGATAATATTAGAATTAGCATATGTTGGAGCTATTGGTCTTGTCACAAAAACTATGAAGGCTATAATGATTTGCAAGAATGCTCACATGATAAAGTTTTTTATGCTTGGAGAGATAATATTAGGATTAGCATATGTTAGAGAATATTTTTTTCAGTGGCTTATTATCAATTGGTAGGCTTCCTGGTACAAGGTCTACTTTAGGCTTTTGATGACGTGAAAGGCTGAAGAGCTTTGAGTTTTGCCTCCTCCTTCTTATTAGAGGCACTATGTAGTCTTAATTTTTCTTTAGATTATTTTTTCATAATCTTTTCCTCTACTAAAGATTAATTGCATCCCCTTTGACATTATAAAAGTCTCTTTTGATTTTGTGCTTCTTATTATAGATACCCTCTTTCGTACATAATTGATAATGTGTATGGCTTGTGGCGTCTCCTTTTTTATTTTTTATTTTTTTTGCATTGTGCTTGCATTATTGTTGAGCTTATATGATTTTTCTTTAATATTAGATAAAAATGTACACAAATATTTGGCATATCTTATGTTCTGTGGCTATTCCTTCCTAGCTTTTAATTGTTTTTCCCTGATTTTTCACAAAAAAAAAAAAAAAAAAAAAAAAAAAAAAAAAAAAAAAAAAAAACGTTTAAAATTATTTTTCACCCTGTTTGAGTACATTTGCTGCAAAAATGTGCATCCAATACCTGTACAGAACTGTTTTATTTTTCTGTTGTATAGAGTGGAAGCTGGTTTTCTATAAGCAGAATCCATGGCTCATTAGGATTACTGTATGAGAATTATATCTGGCCTGGCTTCTCTGTTTAGTATATTAATGTCCTAATATCAGTGAAACTCTGAAATGGAAGATTTCTTTTTCATGCGTATAATGTATATCACGTCTTTGTTCGGACTTATCCATTATTGGAAGCAGGAGATCCTATTTTTTCAGTTTACCTTCTTGAGTTCTGTACTGGACTCCTTTAGCTATGTTGTGACTGGGGAGGAACGCATTCTTGATTACTGACAACTTATGTTTCTTTTATTATTGTTTTCAATGATGACAATATGCATTTTTTATTTTATAATTTTTTTGACTGCTAGTATGAGGTGAATTGCCACTGTCCTTCCATTTAAATTTGCTTGTTTTAGCTTTCATATGTAAGCTCATGACCATTTTACACCTTATGTGTTGTTTAAACTGTGTTTTAATTCATAAGATGCATGACCAATATTGGAAAAACTGAGAGTGAGTGAGGGTGTGTTGATATTAAGTCAGGGAATCATATGATAAAAGCAAAATGACAGAATAAAAGCTGCAGCATCTGCTTTTGTTCAACTATTGAAAATGGATCTTATGAATCCTGTTCTATTTTATTTTTGTTAGGTGCTACATAAGATTTTTGCGAAAATATATATGTTTAAATAACTTATAGTTATGTTGCATTTCATCTACCTCCTATTTTCTAATCATTCATTAATTATATCTATTAGCTGTATTGGTATTTACCTTTCGGTGCATCTTTTATTTTTTCTTATACATGCCGAAATCACTCAAAATTTTACCACCCTATTTTTTTCAGTAAGAGCTATTCCCGAGATCATTCTAGTAGAATCATTTCATAATATATTATTCTTAATACTTGCCAAAGCCTCAATAAATTAAACTCAATCTTAAATTAGATAAGTTTTTTTTGTAAAACAAGATCCACCTTTGTTAGTATAATGATACAGTGCAAATTTTATCAATGGCTTTTCTGATCAGTTGCTTATTAGTTTTGTATTAATTAAAATTTTTGCTTCTTATCTGAATAGTATTTTTTATAATTCTATTTGATTTCCTCCTGCAATGATAGCTGTTGTTTGAAGCATTGTTTACGGTTTGCAAGATAAGGAATATTATACTGATAATATAAAACCAAGATGTTTTTTTTGTTGCGGTTTCTGTATGTGAAGGTAGCTTAATGTAGATTTAAACAACCAAAATATGAATAAAACAACAACAAACCTTTATCCCATCAAGTGAAGTCGGTTACATGAATCCTTTTTCTCCATTGCGTCCTATTGAGAGTATATTTTCATTTAATGCTAATAAGTTAAGATCATTTTTTATACGATAGGCCCAAGTCTTTTTAGGTCTACCTCTGCCTTTCTTAACATAAATCAAATGCAAAACATCCACTCTCCTAATCGGATCATCAGATGGTCGATGTTTAAAGTGACCAAATCATCTAAGATAACTCTGTCTAATTTTGTCCGTCACTGGAGCTACACCAACACTATCACAGATATATTCATTTCACATTTTGTCTCTAAGTGAAAAGCCACTCATCCATATAATCATTCTCATCTCTGCAACACTTAATTTTATGCTTCTCTTTTAAAGGCCAACATTCAGTGTCATAGAGCATTGCAGGTCTCACCACCAACTTATAAAATTTTCCTTTCAGTCTAAGCGGTCTTTTTCTATCACACAATAGGTCCAAAGCATTCCTCCATTTCAACCAACCAACTTGAAATTTACTAATAACATCCCCATTTATATCACCATGACTTTGAACAAGAGACCCGAGATATCTAAAGCGTTCACACTTTTTAATAATTTGATCACCCATAGTTACAATTCTTTCACTAGAGTTACTATTGCTAAAATTACATTCCATATATTCAGTTTTAGATTTACTCAAATGAAAACATTCCTCCATTTCAACCAACCAACTTGAATTCTACTAATAACATCTCCATCTATATCGCCATGACTTTGAACAAGAGACCCGAGATATCTAAAGCTTTCACACCTTTTAATAATTTGATCACCCATAGTTACAATTCTTTCACTAGAGTTACTATTGCTAAAATTACATTCCATGTTTTCAGTTTTAGTTCTACTCAAACGAAGGCCTTTAAACTCCAACGTAGACATTCATAATCAAGTTTTTTCAGGGCTTTCTCTCTTGTCTTATCCATGAGAAGGATATCATTAGCAAAAAGCATACACCAAGGTAATTTCTCTTGTAAATGTCCAGTAAAAGCATCCATAACTAAAGCAAAAGGATATGGGCTTAAAGCTGATCCCTCCTGTAATCCAACTAAAATTGGAAAATTTTGGTCAATCATCCTTCTGTTCGAACACAAGTAACAACTCTAGCATACATATCTTTAGTAACTTGAATATAAGTCATATCAACACCTTTCTTCTCAAGAACTCTCCAAACGTCTCTCTTGGAACCTTATCACAAGCTTTCTCTGAATCAATAAAAATCATATGTAGATCATCTTTATTATCTCTGAACTTCT
>NW_018220267.1:0-11149 GCF_001263595.1 Phalaenopsis equestris
AATTTTAGTTGGAGTAACAATAATTCTAATATTGCTAATCCATAATGGGGAAACAACACTGCAAACTTATTGGGAAACTCCAATAATCAAGGAAATACAACTTATAGACAATATTAGCCTCTAATATTACCCTCTAGATTTTAATAATTTGCCGAGCAAGGAGAAAAAGTTGTCAATGGAAGAATTGATATTGCAAACTGAGGAATCAATTACAAAGTGAAGGAGCTTCAATTAGAAACATGAAAAATAAATTGGGATGTATTGCTATCGAACTTAGCAATAGACCTTCAGGAACGTTAACTAGTAATGTTGAAGTAAATCCTAAAGATCAGATCAAATCTTTTATCGTTATCAATTTTTTTAAGGTTGGGTTTAGGAGATATGTCACCAACAACTGTAACTCTTCAGTTAGCTTATCGTTAGATTACCTATCTTAAAGGAGTTATAGAAGTTGTTTTGATAAAAGTTGATAAAATTATCTTTTCTATAGACTTTATTGTATTAGATATGGAGGAAGATAAATAAATTCCTATCTTTTTAGGAAGACCTTTCCTTGCCACTAGAAAAGCTTTGATGGATGTGTAGAAATGAGAACTAATTATGAGAGTTAGTGATCAAGAGATTACATTTAATATTGTAAAATCACTGAGATACCTTGCAAAAGAGCAAGGGATTGAATGATTCAGAATGAATATTAATGAATATCTAAGTCATGAATATTTCAAAAAAAACATTTGAAAGGGGATTTGAAAAGGAATATTAAGATGAGGATAAAATTTAAGATGAATCTATGGAAGTGAGTAAAGAAGATTTGGATTATGTTCAAGAAAAATTTGAAATGTTAGTAATCAGAATTTGATTTCATATATGGAGAAACATTCTGAACTAGAACTGAAAACACTTCTTACACATTTGAAGTATGCATTTTTAGGAGATTTATTTGCATTACCTATTATAGTATCCTCAAAATTAATTGATAAGCAAAAACAACAGTTGTTAGAAACTCAAAAACAATAGTTGTTAGAAACTTTGAGAAAATATAAGAAAACCTTTAGATGGACATTAGCTAATATTAAAGGAATCAGTCCTTCAATTTATATGCATAGAATTTTATTGGAAGATCAACATAAACCAAGAAGTGATCCTTAAAGGAGATTAAATCATATGATGAAAGAAGTTGTTAAGAATGAAATTTTAAAATGGTTAGATACTGGAATAGTATATCCTATTTCAGATAGTGCTTAGGTAAGTTCAATTTGTTAAAAAAAAGGAGTGGTTGTAATGACAAATAAGAATAATGAATTAATACTAAAAAGATAAGTCACGGGATGGTGAATCTGCATAGATTATAGAAAATTAAATTCTACCATCACAAAGGATCATTTTCCTTTAGCCTTTTTGGACCAGATGTTGGATAGGCTGGCTGGGCACAAATATTTTTATTTTCTAAATGGATATACCGATTATCATCAAATACATATTGCTCTAGAGGATTAGGAGAAAACCAAATTTACTAGTCCTTATGAAACTTTTGCTTTTCGGCAATTGCTCTTTGGATTATATAATGCACCTGCAACATTTCAAAGATGTATGATGTCAATTTTTAGTGATTTAATTGAAAAAGGGATTGAAGTCCTTATGGACGATTTTTCTTTGGAACTTCTTTTGAAATATGTTTAAATATTTTAGAGAAAGTTCTTAAACAATGTGAAAAGACTAATCTCGTATTTAATTGGGAAAAATGTCGATTTTTGGTTACAGGAAGAATTGTGCTTGACCATAAAATTTTAGAAAGTGACATGGTTGGTTACAGGAAGAGTTGTGCTTGACCATAAAATTTTAGAAAGTGACATGGAAGTAGATCCTGAAAAAATTCAGGTTATATCAAACTTACCTCCACCTACTAATGTAAGAGGAGTTATGAGCTTTTTAGGACATGCTGGATTTTACAGTAGATATATTATAGATTTTTAAAAAATTACTAAGCCTTTATGCCAACTTCTGGAAAAAAGATTCAAAATTTGATTTTAAACAAGATTGACTTAAAGCCTTTGAACTTTCACTGCTCTTATAATTGTTTCACTTGATTGGGAGAAACCTTTTGAATTAATGTGTGATGCTAGTGATTATGCAATTGGAGCTGTTTTAGGGCAGAGATATGACAAGATTTTTAAAGTTATATACTATGCTAGTAAGACTCTTAATGATGCTCAGATTAACTATACCACCACTGGAAGAGGGTTATTAGCCATTGTGTATGCTTTTGATAAGCTTATATCATATCTAATTGGAGCTAAATGTGTTGTGCATACTAACCATTTGGCTATTAAATCTTTGATGCAAGAGAATGATGCAAAACCAAGATTAGTTAGATGAGTACTTCTGATGCAAAAGTTTGATTTTGTAGTTATCGTTAGGAAAAGGGACTGATTATCAAGTTGTTGATCATCTATATATGCTAAAACATGAAGAAATACTTGACATGGAAAAAAAAATTAATGAAACTTTTCTTGGTGAACATCTTTTTGTTATAAAAGGATGGGAAATGTCTTAGTATGTTGATATTATAAGTTATATTATTAGTGGTATTTTACCATATGGACTAACAAAACAATAGAAAAAGAAATTCATTCATGGTGCAAATTCTTACTTTTGGGATGACCTCTATTTATATAAACACTGCAAAGATTTAGTAATGTGATGATGTGTTTCTCACAAAGAAATTAAGAAAATTATCCAAAAATGTCATGATTCTGAATTTGAAGGTCATTTTGGAAATGATAGAACTGTTCATAAAATTTTGCAATCTTGATTTTATTTGCCTACTCTATTTAGAGATGTTAAAATACATATAAAAACATGTGATAGGTGTCAAAGTGTAGGTAATATTTTAAAAGAAACGAAATGCCTCTAAATTTTAATTTGGAAAAATTTTTAATGTATGGGGATTGGATTTTATGGGACCATTTATACCTTCATTCAGAAGTATATATAGATATTGATTACAGTGGATTATGTTTCAAAATGGATTGAAGCAATCGCTTTACCTCAATGTGATTCTCTGAGTATTTCAAAATTTTTAATTAAAAATATTTTTATAAGATATGAAATGCGAAGCGTAATCATTACTGATGGAGGATTTCATTTTAGAAATGTAACAATTGCAAGATTGGAAGAAAAATATAATATAATGCATAAAATTGTAACTGCTTATCATCCCCAGACAAGTGGTTTGACAAAAGTATCTAATCGTGAAATTATGAGAATTTTATAAAAAAGTGTAAATTCTAATAAAATTGATTGGTCTGCTAGATTATATATGACATTATGGGCATATAGAACAACTTATAAGATAGAACAACTTATAAGACACCAACAACTTATAAGACACCTATAAGAATGTCCCCTTATAGATTAATTTTTGGGAAAACTTGTCACTTGCCTGTAGAATTGGAACATAAAGCCTATTGGGGTATAAAGGAATTCAATTTCAATTTGAAAGAAGCCGATGATAAAAGATTACAGCAATTGAATGAGCTTGAAGAAATTAGGAATGGATCTTATGATAATGCTAGGATTTATAAGGAAAAAAATAAAAAAATGGCATGATTAGAAGATAATAAAGAAGGAATTTTAACATGGACATGAAGTTTTATTATACAATACAAGATTGAAATTATCTCCTAGAAAACTGAAGTCTATGTGGAAAGGGCCATTCAAAGTTGTAAAAGTCTCTCCCTATGAAGCTGTTAATATTGAAGATCCTAAGACTGGAAGGATATTTAAAGTAAACTGGCACAGATTGAAATCATATTTTGATAGTCAAAGACTAGTTTTCAAAGAGAGTGTAACGTTGGGTCACCCAGCATAAAGACTAAGAATGTCGTGCTGATGAAATTAAACCAAGTGCTTTGTGGGAGGCAACCCATATTTATCGTTGTTTATTTTACTTTTGTGTTTTTGTTTAGAATATGCGTATATTTATATTTGTGTTTTTATAGAGTCTGTGTATTTGAGAAATTTGAAATTGAGATATTTTAAAAGATCTTTATTTACCTAATTTTATGGAAGAATTGAGAATTTTTTGGATCTAAATCGAAATGGTGAATTTTTTAGAACTAGCGCATGATGCATGAGATTGGCGCATGATGCATCAGATTTCAGAGAACTGATGCATTATGTGACAAAATCAGCGCATAAGGCGGCGCGGCGACTAAAATGACTTAAAACGTCTAAAAAGGCGGTTTTTGGCAAGTTCTTCTCCTTATAACTCCGAAAAATTGATTCCAAAGTTCATTTTAGAGGAGAAAACAAGGGAAGAGTCACTAGATTTCAATTCCAATATCATTCCACTCTAAAAATTCCGCTATATTTGGAATTTTCAACCAGAGAAAGTTCCTCAGTTTTGATGTGCAGAAGTTGCATGATCTAATTCTAGTGAAGAAGACGCTAATCAAAGAAGGGGTTTGTGAATCAAGGATTCAACACACTGAATACTCGAGTAGAAGAGATTATTGTACAAAGATGCTGAGAAGTGCTTTGTTACACTACTACCGCAGTAGTTGTCCCTTTATGCAAATTTACATGGAATCAACAAAGGAATTGTCTATGTGCAAGGCAGGTTTGCGCAATTCACTCCTTCAAGAATAAACGAGATGTTTATGTTTGAAAATGTGCCTATTTTCCACCACGCAAATTTTACGTCTACAAGAGACTATATGAATGAACTCTATCAATACCGTACAGATGAAGATGCAGATTGGGAGGCCAGAGATGATGGAAATGTAAGTTTTATGGAAATGTAAGTTTAAGTTTTTTCTTAATCATTGTTAAGTCCTAATACTCAAGCATGACACTTCTTTATTACATAGAAATTACTTCCTACTATGAAAATCAGTAAGATAACTAGAGAGAGTGCTATTTTGAACTATTGTATTCAAATTGGAAAACCTATTGACAATGGAGCAATAATTGTGAAATCAGTTTTGGGTTTGATTATCAATGGATTTGCTACTAGACTGGGACATCCATCCACTATTTTCCTACTGTGCAGTCAATCACAAGTACCTTATGAGAGTTGGGAAAAAGTGCTTCTTCCTTGGAAGCTGATGGATCCAAAAGTCTATTACAACTGCATTGGAATGGGAGATGAGAATGATATGAATGTATTGATGGATCAAGCATCCCATAATTCATCACCTATTCATCCTTACTTCAGTTCAAACGCACTGTTGAAAAGAACTAAGAAGATAGAAAAAGAGGTGCGAAATCTTATGCATGCAATTGGGAATATTTTTGAAATGTTGGATTATCTGGATTGGAGACTAAAAGAACATTTTGAACATACTGGTCGTATTGAAGATTGTTTAGTGTTCAAGAAACATGATTGGACTAGGGAGGATTCAATTGATGAGTTTCCTTATTGACCCTTCTACAAATTTTATGTGCACTACCAATCTATGGGAGATATCCAGGAGGACGAGAGTGAAGAATATGCTTGAACTTAATCTATGCATGGAACCTTTTGTTTAGTACTTTTTATTTTAGTTGTTTTGTTATGTTGGATTGCATTTACTTTTATTGTTGAACTCTATCTACGTTTGAGTTTGGTATTTTGATGTTTAGATTTTAGTGTTTGGATGTTTGGTTTGCTTTGGACGCTAAATTAGATGTTTATTAGCTCGAAAAATGTTGGTTTGTAATAACACAGATTTTATATATAAAAGTGGGTTTTTGTATTTTTTGTGAAGATTTGATGTTAGAGTAATGTTTAATTATGATTATAAAAGTTCATTTAAGTTAATTTGAGGTAGACATAAAGTGGTGAGGTAGACATAAAGTGTGAGGTAGACATAAAGTGGTGCACTGTAATTTCCACAAAAAATGACATCTGGAAAGATTAAGGCATTGTCGCAAGAAGCACCAATTTACAGAGAGTCGGCGCATGATGCTCCAGATTTGGTGCAAGATACACCAAATTCTCGAAAATGCTAGATTGACTTAAAAACTGAGAAATTGCACAGTAAACCTCCATTTTTATAGCTTGGGTCGTCTCCTACCTCTTAAGCTTGATGTAGGGCTTCACATTGAGTGCGATATAGAAGATTTCAGAGGCCAAAAATCTTAGATTTCATCTTCTCTTGGTAAGAGCTTCACTTTAACATAGAAATTTTTTATTTTCACCATGGATTTTTCCTACATTATGGAAAATCCAAAATTTAGGATTTTTGATGAAAAAGCTTGAAGAAAACTCATGGTGAAAAGTTTCTTACAAAATAATCTTACTTGAGCAGTTAGATTTTTGATTTTGTAATTTATTTAGAATTTATTTGGATTTTCATAGAACTTTAAATGGTTCCACAAGTAAAGAGAGGAAGGCCGTCAAACAATTTTGATACAAGAAGATTTGTCAATTTCAAGGCCCCACATAGTTATAACTCTCAAATATGATCAAGAAGAATGATCCAAGAATGGGTGTTTGCTAACCTTGGTGGTGAGATCGGGAAATTGATCATTGCTAGAAATTGGGAATGGTTTTGCTACTTCACTGCAGTAGCGATTGTACCAATGATTTGGGAGTTTTATGTCACTTGAGGTTCACTAATGATGATCACATCCTTGTAAGAGGTAAGCAAGTTGAATTTTTTAGAGAAAGGATCAATGCTTTATATGGGCTGAGGAATGTATTTCATGATGAGTACGCTGCATTCGTGATGACTGATTCATCACTGGATGAAGTGATTGCCTATTTGACTGATGGAAGAGGAGAATGGAGAATTGAAAATAATAAGAAAGTTAATTTCTCCGCTTTTATTGCAGGCATATCAATTTTAGGTATTTGGAGAAAAAGTAGCAAAAAGGATGAAATTTGAAGCCAAAAAAAGTAAATTTTAGGAAACTAGCGCAAGATGAGCCAATTTACAGAGAACAGGCATAAGATGCGCCAAAACCTAGATCTGTGCGGTCTTCACCAAACTGGTGCAAGATGCGCCAGATTGGCACATGATGCACCATTTGATAGAGATCTAGCGCAAGACGCGCCAGAGACGACTTCTTGGGGATTAAGGAGGTTTGAGACAAATTTTGCACAATTTTTCAAAGGGTCACTTTTTTCTAAACACCCCTTGGAGTTATCCAATGCATCTAGACACTTTGGAAGGATCTCTTATGAAGGGATATGTCCCTTAGATCAATGGAAATGTCTTTTGAATTCAAAATGTCTTTCGAATTCAAAAGAGTTGACTTTTGGATAGAATTTTAGAGGGAAATTTGAATTCTTTTTGGAGGGAGGCAACCTTTAAAAATAGAGAGGGAAGTCTAGGGCTTGAAGAGGGTTGGAGTGGCATGTAAAGGGGGGCGACAAGAAGAGATAGAGACAGAGAGAGAGAAAGTCAAGAGAAAGTCAAGGGCTTGGAGATTTTCTTGATGGATTGTAAGAGGTGAGAAAAGGTGAGAGATTTCTTCTTCATTACACTTTTAAGAGATAATTGAGAGTGCTTGTAAAGAGAGAAAGGCTTGGAGAGAGCTTCTAAGGATTTGCTTGGGAAGGATTGTGAGATAAGTCTTATCTTTTATTTCTTTTTTTTCTTATAAACTTGTTTTTATATATGAAATCTATGTTTTATTGTTTCATTCTCATGAATTTTTAGTAGTCTTCTTTTTACTTCTCTCTACTTTGAGATATGGTTTTGTGAAGAATTGATTTTTTTATATGGTTTTTAATGTCAATAATTTGTGATGATTTTAACTCCGATCTTCATTTACTTTTTGATCTGGCCAATTAAAATGTTAAAATGTGTCGAGAAACATATGTTCCGAAAGGGCTATGATTTCTAAAACATAGGGAGAATCACATTTGATTTCATGGGAGAGTATTTCATTCATGGAGTTGGCTGCAAATAAATGGAGAAATATATTTTGTTGGAAGTAGAATTGGAGATTTTAAGATGAGAAATTAAAATCCCCAATTTGTTTCAGTTGATTGGAAAGTGATGCAAGATTATTAGCCCTCAGGTGAGGGAGTACTGAAAGATCTAGAGTGGCAGGCGATCTAGAGTGGCAGCCGATATCCTCTCAGCCTAACAACGGAATTAGGGACTGAACTCTCGATTAGTCAATGTTCTTTATGCACTTGGAAGAGGGTAAAAAATAGGATTGATCTTATTTGGCACAATATATATATATATATATATATTCAAATGATTTTAATTTCTTCACAATCCATATACTTATTGTAAATGGGAAGGATGCTTTCTTAAATTTAAACTTTCCGTCACAAAAACTTTGTTAGTTTTTGTAAGTTTACTTTTGAAAGACTAGCATTTAGTTTAGTTAACTTTAGCATTCACTTGTTACTTAACATTCAAATTTCACACTTTACTTTTTGTAGTTTTAAAAATTGTGCTTTACATTATAATATTAAGAATTTACTTATATGCATTTCCAATTTCCCTGTTGGATCACTTTTCGATCAATATCTAGGACTCTATTAGGGTCCTTTATTACTTGAGTGATATATATACTTACATTATTTTTAAAGGGGATTTGACAGTTTAACATTTTTTTAAAGATAAAACTATTTTAACTGAAGTTATTTTTATTGGGATTAATTTTCTTTTTTGCTATTGTATTTACCATGTGTATTTTGTAATATTGAAAAATATTTGCAAAATTAATACACTAAATCCACCCGCATCAATCTTCCATTAAAATATCTTCCAATAAAATTCTGTGCATTCAAAGTGAATGACTTGTTCCTTTAATATCAGCCAATATCCATCTAAAGGCTTTCTTGTATCTTCTTAAAGTTTCCAAAAACTGTTGTTCTTGTGTATCTGTATCAATTAATTCTGAGGAAATTCTGAGGATACAATAATAGGTAATGTGTATAAATCTCTTAAGAATACATACTTTAAATGTGTAGGAAGTGTTTACATTTCTAGCACAGGAGATTTCTCAATAGATGAAATCAAATTCTTCTTATTATTTGTAGAATCTAACAATTCAAATTGTTCTTGAACATAATCCAATTCTTCATTACTCACTTCTGTAGATTTATCTTGAATTTTATCCTCATCTTCCAAATAATCTTTTTCAAATTTCTTTTCAAATGTCTTCGTGAAATATTTATGGCTTAAATATTCATTAATATCCATTTTGAAGCATCCAATCTCTTGATCTTTTGTAGGGTATCTCATTGATTTTGCAATATTAAATGTAACTTTTTGATCACTAACTCTCATAGATAATTCTCCTTTTTGCACATCTATCAAAGCTCTTCTAGTGGCAAGGAATGGTCTTCCTAAAATGATAGGAATTTCTTTAACTTCCTCCACATCTAATACAATAAAGTCCAAAATTTATCAACTTTTACCAAAACATCTTTTATAACTCCTTTATGGTAGGTAATCAAACGATCAACTAAATAAAGAGTTATAGTTATAGGTGAAATATCTCTTAAATCCAATCTATTAAAAATTGATAAAGGCATAAGATTAATACTTGCTCCTAAATCACATAAAGCTTTTCCAAAAAATATTTCGCAAATAGCACATATAATAATAAAACTACCAGGATCTTTAAGTTTTTCAGGAAGCTTTTTCTGAATTATTGTCGGCACTATTTTTGGTATGGGGTTTGCCCGTAAGAAGCTGTCGGTCATCGGAATTGAAATCCCGTTGCCCGCTTCGGAAGGACGTTGTGTTCCAAGGTTTCAACAAATGGAATGTTATCGTTAATTTCCTCAATATTTCAAAAAAATTGGAAAATTGGTTATCTCTGTTTTCCTACTTCAGTCTTTCAGGAATTGAAGGTGGTGTCTTTCTACAACGATTTTCATTGGTTTAATAGGATATTCAGACTCAAAATGAAAATCTTCACCAGATTTTTTATTTTCCACCTCATCTTTTTCAACTTCAACTTCCACTTCTTTTTGAACTCTCGTTTCCGATTCTTTTCCACTTTTCAGTTAAATAGCCTTAATTTGCTCATTATTTTGATCTTTAGGATTTACTTTAACATTACTATGCAACATTCTTAGAGGTCTATTGCTAAGTGCATTACCATTACATCCCAATTCATTTTCCATGTTTCTAATTGCAGCTCCTTGACTTTGTAATTGAGTTCCCATTTGCAATATTAATTCTTCCATTGACAACTTCTTCTCCTTACTCTACAAATTATTAAAACCTAGAGGGTAATAAGGTTTATAAGTTGGTTTGCATCATTGTTTCCCTATTGTGGATTAGCAACATTAAATTTGGATCATTGTTTCCCTATTGTGGATTAGCAACATTAAAGTTATTGTTACTACAACTAAAATTTGGATGATTCTTCTAACCAAGATTACAATAATTGGCGTAAGGATTACTAGAACAATTATTTATTGTATTTAAGTTCTCATAAGAATATTAAAATTCTATCATTTGTCCCAATGAGTATTCCTAAAGCACAGGTGGTGTCTGAGAAAGATTCATTCCATATTGATCTATCTTCTTTGATATAGCAACAATGTCGTTAGCCAACACAGATAGTGCATCAAAATCATGAATACTAGCTACTCTTTTTGGATTTACTACGTCAGAGGGCTATTGAAAATTATTAATAGCCATCTCTTCAATTAAGGAATATACTTCATCGAATGGTTTTGACATTAATGATCCACCAGTAGCAACATCAATTCTGAATCTAAGAAATCCAACCAATCCATTACAAATAGTTTGAATTATTAACCAATTTGACAATGCATGGTTTGGACACTTCCTAAGGAGATCTTTAAATCTTTTTCAGGCTTCACAAATTGATTCCCCTTCAAACTTATGAAAAGATGTAATATCATTTCTAAGTTTAACAGTTTTTGAAGTTGGGAAAGATTTAGATAAAAATTTATGTGATAAGCCTCCCCAAGTTCTAATAGATCCAGGTGCTAATGAGTTTAACCACATCTCAGCTTTATCCCTTAGTGAAAAAGGAAAAAGTCTAAGTCTGACGACATCATTAGGCGCTTCATCATATTTAAATGTAGTACATAATTCTAGAGTACTAGCAAAGTATAAATTAGGATCTTTAGTTGGTGTTCCCCCAAACTGATTATTTTGTACTATTTGGATAATAACAGGTTTAAACTCAAATGAATTGGAACACTCAAATG
>NW_018220267.1:11226-19050 GCF_001263595.1 Phalaenopsis equestris
CTTCTTAAAGATCTCTGACTCTTAAAGATCTCTGATGATGTTCATTTTAATTTGCAGCATTACTTGAGTTGCAAGCCATTTTGCTAAAATTATCCATCTCTTTTTTTCATCAATTTTTTTCTAAAAGTTCTTTCTAACTCCAAATCTTAATGTACTAAATCTTCAAATCTTAAACTACGCATAAACAAACACAAAAAAACAATTAAAATAAGCAAACACATTAAAATATGAAAACATTTAAATTAAACTACAAAAAAAATTTTTTTAGTTTAAATAAAATGTTTTAAACTATAAAATAATTTAGTAATACTTTTTGTTACTTCCCAGACAACAGCACCAAAAACTTGATGCGATGGATTTTTGTGTGTTAGTTTTACAAATATTTTTCAATATTAAAAAAACACACGATAGTTATAATAATAAATATGCAATGTAAACCCAAAAAAAATAACTTTTAAGAAAATAATTTTATCTTTTATTTATCCTTTAAGAATCTTTAAAATGCCAAACCCCCTAATAATAATGCAAGTATATGTATCGTCTAATAATAAAGGGCTCTAATGGTGTCCTAGATATCAATCCTATTGATCCCACAGAGAATTTGGAAATGCTTATAGAAAAATTCTTATGCCAATAATGTATGAAAAAATTTTAACTCCAAAATTAAAGTATGAAATTTTAATCTAAAGTAATGAAGTGTATGCTAAATAAAATGCACATAAAATGAACTAAGTTAGTTAAACTAATTACTAAACTTCCAAAAGCAAACTTATGAAATCTGAACAATGTTTGATGAAGAGTTCAAATTTAAGAAAGCATCTTTCCCCTTTACAATGCATATATGGATTGTGAAGAAATTAAAATCATTTACAAATATATAAAAATTGTTTTATGTCAAAGAGGAGCAGTCCTATTCTTAACTCTTATTCAAGTGCATAAAGAACATTGACTAATCTAGAATTTTATCCCTAATTTTGTGATTAGGCTGGGAGGATACCGACTTTTACTTTAGAGCTCCCACTACTCCCTCACTTGAGGGCTAGAAATCTCGCATGAGTTTCTAATTAACTTGACCAAATTGGGGATTTTAATATGTCACCCTAAAATCTCCAATTTTGCATCCAATAAAGTATATTTCCTTATTTATTTGCATTCAACCTCATGTATGACATCCTCTCCCATGGAATCGAATGTGATTCTCACTATGTTTTAGAAATCATAGCCCTTTCAAATCATATGTTTCTCAACACATATTAACATTTCGATTAGCCAGATCAAAAACTAAATGAAGATCAGAGTTCGAATCATCACAAATTATTGACATTTAAAATTGTATAAAACAAAATCAATTCCTCACAAAACCAAATCTCATTATAGAGAGAAGGATAAAGAAGACTACTTAGAATTCATCAGAAGGAAACAACAAAACATGGCATTCATATATAAAAATAAGTTTACAAAAACAAAGAAATAAAAGATGCAACTTATCTCACAATCCCTCCCAAGAAAATCCCTAGAAGTTCTCTTTAAGAACTTTACCTCTTTAGAAGCACTCTCAAATCTCTCTTAAAAGTGCAATGAAGAAGAAATCTCTCACCTTTCCACTCCTCTTACAAGCCTAGAAGAAAATCTCCAAGCACTTGACTTTCTCTCTCTCTTACACCTCAATTGCCTCTTTCGATCCCCCTTAACGTCTGCTTATGCACTAGACTTCCTTCTCTTTTATTAGAGGTTTCCTCCCTCTAAAAAGAATATAAAATTCCATCCAAAATCCTATTTAAAAGTCAACCTTTTAAAATTTCAAAAGATATGTCTATTGATTGAAGAGACATATCCCTTCATAAAAGAACCTTCCAAAGTTCTAGATGCATTGAATCACTTCATGGGGGCATTTAGAACAAGTTGACTCTTCAAAATTCATGCAAAATTTTTCCTAAACTTCCTTATTTCATAAAAATCCATCTCTGGCGCCTTAGGCGCTGGTTCTAGCACTTTAGGCACCAAATCTGGTACTTCAGTTGTCAGAATCACAAATTCATTGTTTTGGCTCCGAATTTCATCAATTTTGCTACTTTTACTCCAAATGCCTAAAATTGATATACCTGCAACAAAAATATGAAAATACCCTTGTTTAAAGTGCAATATGTTTAAAGAAAGTGCAATATCACAAAAAATAAGCATTAAATATATACTTAAAACAATACATTATTTTGATGTAATGATGACTGGGACCTTGCCAAGTACGACCTCAAATTCATCAAACCCAGCTCCAAACATGATCATAGGTGCAATGTTGTGAGCGTCGCGACCAGAAGGCGGGTTGCAAGAGAAAGTGATAGTAGGGAACACCATCATAGCAGCTTCAAGGGAAAAGTTCCAAGGGTCAGTATCAGCCAACACTTTGTATTTTTAGTGCGAGCACTAAAAATTTAAGAAGGTTCTGTGAACTGGGTACATCTTTTCTTATTTTCAATTTCAAATTTATTGTTTATTTATGATTATAACATTAAGGAGTTTTGAATAAATTAAATGAGGGCAAAGAGTCATAACCACTTGGCTTGATTTGCAAAATAACAAACCAAACTCAAAGGATATGAGGAAAAAAGCAAAGTTTAGGACCCAGTGCAGAAGCAACTTCACAATGGGTCCAACCCCACACAAAAAGATAAAGTCCTAAAAGTCTCTTGAACTTCCATGTTTAAAGATGATTAAACAGATAGTCCTGGAATCTATAAGTGTTGAATGCACTTGCCTAAGAAAGAAATGAGCAAAATATGCCAACGGAAGAAGGGTAATCTAGACCATGAGGGACATGTACACATTACCAATGTATGAAGCTAAAACTTTCTGATCAAAAGGAAGAGAGAAACTAGTCCCCAACGGAGCCACCATAAATTTTCAGTCAACCTTTTTAGGAAAAAGATATTTGATTTACTATAATACATATAATAATTTTGGAAAGTAATTTTTTTAAAAATACGAGATCGGACCTATCTCATATAGATAATTGTTTAAATAAACCAACACCACACTGCAAGTGACGTACCTATTCTAAGGAATAGACATATCACTTATCCATGAGGCTTGATTAAATAAATCAAAGAATTTATGACATTCGTTTTAGTCTGCATAATCATTGATGTTAACCGACAAGTTCCCCTATCTAATATGAAAAATTGGACATGGTTTATTTTAGGCTAGGTTCTAAAAGAGTCCTATAAGGTCAAGCCCCTATAATTAATTATAAATTAAATAATTGAGGTCAATTAATAAACTCTCGATTTAGATCAGAAAATATTGTCTTCAAGAATTTTAAAGGAAATGAATTTTCAAATATCGGACCAAGGAGTGTCAAATGGGAAAGACTCAAATTTGGAACATTATTATGGAATCTAAAGGGAGAAAACTAGAGGTTGTTATAGATTCCTGAGGAGAACCTCATTGACTTCCCAACCTATCCTATGGTTCAACTTCAATTTCGAAGAGATATTATTAGATGTTTCATCCCATCAATTTTCTTAATTAGGGCTTACATTTGCATGAAAAAATCATATAAATAGCCTAGAAGATAGAAGGATTTATGTCATAACAGATGACAAACTTGGAGCCTAAAACAAACTTGGAGCCTAAAACAAGTTAGCGCTTAAATTGCACAAACTGATTGTACAGGGGCCTAAAGATTAGGTGAGGATTTATGTTGCACTAGGAAAACAACCTCAAGGCCTAAAGATTAGGTGAGGACTTATGTTGCACTAGGAAAACAACCTCAAAATCCTATGGCTTATTATTTAAATCTAAGGAAAGATTTGCTATTGTAGATCCACTTGATATTGTAAGATGCCAACTTAGAAGTTAGCTCCAAGCTCCTTGTCGGAGTAGCAGTTCTAAAGTCTAATGTTCAAAGGGTTTAAATGAAAAATTTGTTCAATCATTATAGGGGGGTTAAAGTTTATTAGAGCAACATTGGTTAGGAACCCAAGGTTCACTTGTTTCCAGTACCACTATTTTCTTTTGATTTTACTTAGTTTAAACGAGTTGTTATGCTCATTTAAACTGGAGAGATCTTGTTAGTAACCGCGGGTTACCTTATCCGAGGGACTCCTGTAAATTCAAGAGAGCGTGTTATGAAACTGTTGTTTTGGTTATTTTATTTTAAAAATGTTGTTTAATTTTTAAAAATGTGTTATGGTTTTGTAATTTTCAGTTTTGGAAAAGGTTTTGCATGTAAAGCAAGTACATGTAAGAAAATGCAGTAAAGCAAAAAGAAAGGAAATTGCATTGCAAAATTTAAATGTGTACCTGTTATATTCTCACACTCTCACTAAAATTTTAGAACTTACGACATATATATAATTTTGCGGGAAAATTTAAATAAATTTCAAGAATGGACAGCAGGAAAACCAGTTTAAGGTGTATTTATCGAGTCCTAGGTCCTAACTTAGTGGGTCCTTTAAAGTTTTAATGGATGATTTTCTTGAAAAAAGAATAATAAATTCAATTATCCTTCAAAGTATCCAAAAGATCCTAAAAATGTTCAGACATAAGCTTAAAAAACTTTTAAAATTTTTTGAAACATTTCAAGTTCATTTGATCTTATTATATTATTAAATTAATCATCCAAACTTAGATTTAGTTTCAATGAATTAATACACCCTATGCTTAGTGAAACTTGATACCTTAATTATTTATATGAGTGGGATAACTATCACTCGATGTTCATTTATGAATAATGTGGGTGGAGGTTCTTAAGGAAAAATTAATTTTCTAAGGAATTTACCAAATTGAAATTCAGAGTTGGGCTAACAATGTTTTCAAAACATTTGTGATTAGTTATATTATCTTTTCTAAACCTTATTAAACAATCTTAGATTAATTCTTGTACACTACTAAACCCATAAAAATTTCATGGGTAAATTTGTAATAATCAAGATGTTAAATTAAATGAAATTTAATTCTCATTGAAAGATCACACTTATCATTTCATCACCAATTAGGGGCTTCAAATAAGTTTTTATCTTCATAGCTTAAGCCCTCTACCTTACGCTCATCCAATATAATTAACTTCCAAATATAATAATTATGGGAAATTACAATTATACTCTTATTGTGGAAGTGTGAGGAATTTGTTTCTACCTTTTAATCCCTTGTTTTTCAATCATCCAGAAAAGTCAACTATGATCAGACATTGCCCATTTACCCTTTAATTTAGCCTAAATATTAATTGGAGCTGACATTGCCCATTTACCCTTTAATTTAGCCTAAATAATAATTGGAGCTCAAATTTTATAATTGCCATTTTGCCCTTTATGGCCTTGCTACTTCATAATTCAATAAATTCAACTTAAATGACTTTGAAATTCTTATGCCACCCCACTCATGGGTCAATTAAAATATCATAGGAGAAAATGTGATTTTTCTAATTTTTATTTAATTTATACAATTATTTTAACTCAAAAATCAGATTTTTAATGTTAATTTATTTAGTTATTCAAAATAAATTTTATGTTCATGGGAAAAATATTGGATGTATAACTAAGGGAGATGAACATTTGGACAAAATTTATTAATTTTCAAATTATATTTTAATAATTATAATTATTCATTGATTTTAGTGATTAATTAAATAGAAAATATAATTTAATTTCAAAAATCACTTTTTATATTTTTATTAAATCCCTCTAAGTCAATAGAACTCAGAGAAGGAAATTTTTTATTTTTACAATTTTGATTTAGTTATTAAAATAATTATAATTGAAAAGTAAGAAAAATACATTTTTAGCATTTAAAAATACATAACTAAATTAGAAAAATTAGGAAAAATATTTTAAAGGGTCCTAAGTGATTAGAGAATAACAGGGACAGTTTGGTGCATTTTTATATATTTATAATTTTTAATTATTTTTAATTTAAATAGTAGTTAAAAAATGAACTATTTAATTTAAAATAATTTTTATTTTTCCTAAGTGCTCTTGGTCACAAGGAACTCAGAAAATCAATTTTCATAATTTTCCTAATTATAGTTAATTTATTATAATTATTGTAATGCAAAATCCCCATTTTACTTGAAAAATAAACTTTAGTGATCAAGTTAAATCAAATTAGTTTCAAATTTTTACAGAGAGTTAAAATGGTTATTATATACAGTGTGGAAGTCTTTTTTTTTATTGAATTTTTTGAATTTAATGATTTAATTAGCTAGAAAATTATGTATAGTCATTAAAATATGTTCTATGTTTTTGCTAGAGTCCTTTAATCACAGGGAACCTAACAAAACAATTCTCATATTTTTTTGATTAATATTTTAATTTTTATAATTAATTTAAGTAAAAATGGACCAATAGACTTGAAAATTAGGGTTTCAGAGCTAGAGGTGTCCTTTGACCTTGGAAAAATTAGGAGACATCCTCATTGTCATAAGGAATCAACCACTAAAGTTTCAAGACATGGTGATTAATAGTTATTTAATTAAAATTAAAATACTTCATAGAGTATTTAATTAATTAAAAATCAAAGACATGTCAAATAATTTTTATTTTCATTTCATATTATTCTTATTTGTTTACAGAGCACAAGTGTATTTCTATTTTATTTTTATGATTTTTCTACACCAAGTTATGCATTTTACAATTTTTTGAATTAAAATAAATAAAAATAAACTTAATTTTCTATTTAAAACAGTCAACACCATGCAATCCTATGACGGGTCCGAACTACTACGTGTTGCTCCGCCATTTTACACTGCCACCTTAGTAAGCTATCAGCAACCCACGCTTTATGACCCCTTTCCTCATATGAATGGATTAACACTGTTCGCCTGATACATGCGTGATCGGACGGTCCTTGGTCATCGTCTCCAACTGCCCTAGCCCAAGAATTGTCCACCTTCTAGGCTTAAGATCTCTCACTACACTCAATAAAATTGCATGGAGTTTATTCTTATACCTTAATCTAGTTCAGATGAAATTATCTATATGGCTAATCACGCATGAAATCATACTTCTCTTCATGAAAGCCCTAAACAAGCTCAATTTGGGAGGAAGAATTTAATACCTTTGTCTGAGAGGTGGGGTCTGTCGGCACTATTTTTGGTGTGGGGTTTGCCTATAAGAAGCTGTCAGTCATCGGAATTGAAATCCCGTTGCCCCCTTCGGAAGGATGTTTTTTTTTTTAAAAATTTTTTTTTTTGAAAAAGATGAAGTCAAACGGCAACAATCTTGGGTAATTTGCCTTAAAAAGAGCGCTTTACCTCAAACCCTAAGAATTGAGGGTGAGGTTCGATCAAATAAACTAGAGAAAGTTATGACATCCGTTTGGTCTGCGAAACCAATGTATTGGCCGACAAATTCCCCTATTTAATATAAGGAATTAAATAGGGTTTATATTATGCTGGGTTCGGGAAAAGCTTCCTATAAGGGCAAGCCCCTATAATTAATTACATCTTAGATAACCGAAATTACCTAAGAATACTCTCGATAAAAATCAAGTAAAATTACCTTCAAGGAGTTCAAATAGTAAAGACATCTCAAAGATATTGGACTAAGAAGTATGAAAGGGGATTGGTTCAAATTTTGGAACATTTTGTTTTGGAGTCCAAAGGAGGAAACACTATAGGATGTCACGGATTCGAAGGAGAACTTCGATGACTTTCTAATCTATCATATTATTTGGATTAAATTTAGGAGAAATCATTTAGATGTTTCATCCTGGTTCTATGTTTTTGCTAGAGTCCTCTAATCACAGGGAACCTAACAAAACAATTCTTATATTTTTTTGATTAATATTTTAATTCTTATAATTAATTTAAGTAAAAATGGACCAATAGAC
>NW_018220268.1:0-458 GCF_001263595.1 Phalaenopsis equestris
TTTGCATAGAACTCCTTCACTACAGGCATAACAACAGCAACAGTAGTGTAACACAAAACTTCTCATCGCCTTTATAAAATGATCTTGTCAACCAGAGCACTTGGATTGATCAATCCATGATTAACAAATCATCTTTCTTTGATCAATCTCTTTTTCATAGAAACTTTATCATATAATCTATGCACATCAAAACTAATAAACTTTCTTTTATTGAAAACTCCATACCTTGAAGTATTTCTGGAATTGGAAGCCATGGAATCCAAAAATAGGAAGTTTCTAGGCGTCCTAGAAAGTTTTTAGGACTTTAAAAACACCTCCTGGCAGTTATTACAGAGCAAAATCCTGCCAAAGTCCATCAAAAGTCGTCTGAACCATCAAACTGCACTCGGCGCTATCGGCGCTCCCAATTGGCGCTGTCGGCGTTGAGGCCTGTTTTCTTGGGCACCGTCGGCGCCAAT
>NW_018220269.1:0-4300 GCF_001263595.1 Phalaenopsis equestris
TTAATTTTCATTGAATGTAATAATAATTGTTAATATTTAAGTTTGTAACCTATGAATTTTGTTTGCACGTTGTATGAATTTTTTATTCTCATATTAAAACTACATAAGAAAGGCTAAACCCTAGAAAGTCCTACATCACAGCAAATACGGGCGTTAACAAAGGATTTCAAGATTAAAGAACTCGATGTTATTTTCTATTCAAAAAGAAATAATAATATATGTTACTATATATACGCTGAAATATATAATGAAGGTAAGCACAAATGTTTAGAATGGGTTCCATGGTCAAAATAGAACAATCGTTTATGAAGAAGTCTTTATCCCACTAAGTGGGGTTGGCTACATGAATCAATTTCCTCCATTGTGTCCTATTCATTGTCATATTTTCATTTAATTCTAATAAATTAAGATCAATTTTAATACAACACGCCCAAGTCTTTTTAGTTCTACCACTATCTTTATTAACATAAGTCAAATCTAAAACAACTACTCTCCTGAAGGGGTAAACAAATTGTCGATGTTTAATGCGATCAAACCATCTAAGGATTTCTTTAATATTGTCTCTCACGGGAGCTACTCCAACCCTTTCACGGATCTATTTGTTTCGCATTTTGTCTCTAAATGTAAAGCCACTCACCCATCTGAGCATTCTCATCTCAACAAAATTTAACTAAAATTTATGCTTATCTTTTACGGGCAAACATTATGCACCATAAAGCATTGCAGGTCTCACTGCTGCCTTGCAAAATTTTCCTTTTAAGTCTAAGTGGTACATTTCTATCACACAATAGGCCCGACGCAATCCCCAACTTCAACCACGCAACCTGAATTCTACTAATAACATCGTCATCTATGTCACCTGATCAAACCATCTAAGGATTTCTTTAATATTGTCTCTCACGGGAGCTACTCCAACCCTTTCACGGATCTATTTGTTTCGCATTTTGTCTCTAAATGTAAAGCCACTCACCCATCCGAGCATTCTCATCTCAACAACATTTAACTAAAATTTATGCTTATCTTTTACGGGCAAACATTATGCACCATAAAGTATTGCAGGTCTCACTGCCGCCTTGCAAAATTTTCCTTTTAAGTCTAAGTGGTACTGTTCTATCACACAATAGGCCCGACGCAATCCCCAACTTCAACCACGCAACCTGAATTCTGCTAATAACATCGTCATCTATGTCACCATCACTTTGAACAAGAGAGTTGGGATATCAAAAATATTCACTCCTTTTAATGGCTTGATCACACAATTATTACAACCGCACCACTATATCTACTATTACTAAAATTACATTCCATGTATTCAATTTTAGATCCACTCAAACGAAAGCCTTTAGACTTTAAAGTTGACCTTATTGAAGTTTTTCTTGAACTCTCTCAAGTCTTACCAAAAAGAATGACATTATTAGCGAAAAGCATGCACCAAGGTACATCCTCCTATAAATGTCCAATAATAACAATGATAATAACATCCATTATTAAAGCAAAACGATATGAGCCTAAAGCTAGTCCCTAATGTAATCCAACTGAAATAGGAAAATACTTTGTCAATCCTCCTACTATTTGAACACAAGTAATAGATCTAACATACATATCTTAATGACTTGAATGTAAACAATCTCAATACCTTTTTTTTAGAACTATCCAAAGTAATTCTCTTAAAATCCTATCATAATATTTTTCTAAATCAATAAAAAACATATGAAAATCCTCCATAGTCTCTGCATATTTCTCCATCAAACCTCTCAATAAATGTATAGCTTCCATAGTAGATTTGCCCAGCATGAAAATTGAAACCACTAATACATCAAAAAAATCAGTGTTAGATCAACACCAAAAGGAAAAATTGTCTTTTATAAGCATACAGTCAATTTAGTCTTTTATTATTTTTATTGTTGGGTATAAATAGGGCTTAATAGCTTAGGAATAGTATTATGCATGAGATTCTCGTCTTGAGTCTTAAATATAGTATTTGAGAAACTTCTCTCGAATAGTAGAATTTGAAAGACATCGCCTACCTATCGATTTGTAGGTGCTTATCTTTCGTTTCGTGTTGAATTGTTTAGTGTTCCAGAAATAAAATTATTATTTGCCCTAATTTCTGTATAGTTTTCTATCAAATTGGTATCAGAGCATCGATACTTCTTCATCGTCTCCGTTGCATGGCCTTCGTGACCTAGTCTAGCGAAACAGTCGCGATCTAAGCAAACTAGGAGGCCAACTAAGGGTTCGTAACATACAGGCGCTGAGAAGACCGATGGGTTTGCAACATACAACCATTGTCTTTGTCGGCACAATCGCGATAAGAGCTAGCTGGGCGCGACGATGAGATCACGCCTTACAGGCACTAGTTTTAGTAATTAAACCACGCGAAACAATCATGATTTGAGGAAGAAAACAAGGGTTGCGACGAGACCTAATATGGTGATATAGTCACGATTGGAGCTAGCTGGAACGGAATAAGTCGATTACAATGTCCAAGGCCGCGAATAGCCGAGATCGTGGAGGCCAAATCCACGAGACAGTGCAACTAGAGGTAGGCGAGAAGGTCGCAATGGGATTGTAGCCAATCGGCGCTCCTTTCATGCCACAGTCACAGAAGGCCAACGATAGGATCACGAGCTACAGATTGTAGAAAGGTCGAAGGATCTCAGCGTAAAGAAGTTTCGCGTCACTATTGGTCAAAACTAGCAATCGGTATCACGGCGTAAAGAAGTTCCACGTCGCTTGCGACGGCAACTTGTGATCAGGATCTACGGCGTACATGATTTCAAATTGTGGCCTCCAATAGTTCCAATAAACCACATACAAGAATTTCAGGATCGCAACGTCTAGAGTTCCGCACATGCCGAACATGTATTCGAAAATTTCAAATCTCATAATTTCATCATAAAGAAGTTTTAAAACCATCCAAGAGTAAGGGCAAGCCAAAAAGGTGGATGTTTTGAATGAAAAACTAGCATAAGAGGTTAATCAAATCAAATTTGGAATAGTAAAGCGTTTCTCAACAGTGAAGAAGAGATTGGAGGGGAGGTTCACACCCTTAGAAGAAATGATAAAGAAAAAAATAGAGTCCCACACAAACCCTCCACTTCACAATCTTGCAACAAGGTCGAACAATGACGTATGGAATGGAAGTGAGCAATAGCAATCAAACGAAATTGTGTGACATAAGGGCAACATCGTTGTCTCAGGTGGATCTGAAGCAACGGGATCGGGTGAAGGAAATGGGAAGCAGACTTGAGCAACAAGACTTGGAAGTAATGACATGACATCTAGAAGGTTGGAATGAGAGGCAACAGACAAAATAGGACAACGAACAATTTAGGGCAGGAAAATACCAATATGAAAGATTTGGACTTGGAACAAGGACCATGGTAAGCGGGACCCCGACAGAGGGTTGCACCCAATCGCACTAGTGTCATTTGTTGCAACAGCCTTCAAGCAAAAAGGCGATTTCGGAGCTTATGGGGACGGACAAGCTGATTATGGGGCACACATATTTATGGAAGAAGGGAAATTAATATTGGTTTAATAAAGAAACCCCACCCCCGCCTTACGGGTGGAATGCACTTCAGTCAAAGAAATTGGGAAGACACATAAATAACTCGAAGATGCTAATCTTTGGAGGAGAGGATGTCTAACTGTTGATGGGTTAACGGGGAAAGAAAATTTGACGGCAGCAGCCCTGTATTTGGAAGGGAAGGCTCTAGCATGGTACAATAGAGAGAACAACATCAACTAATTAGTAAAACATGGGAAGAATTCAAGGATTGGTTATTGGAACATTTATGAACCATTCAAAAATGAGACCTACACGAGCAATTCTTTGTATTGACTCAGGAAGGGACTGTCATGGAGTATAGAGAGACATTCAAAATATTAACTGGAGGAATGAGGAGGATTTCTGAAGCAATATTAGAGATGAATTTTATGAAGGATCTAAAGGCTCACATACGTGCAACACTTCGCCAGTTGAGACTATGAGAATTAGGAGAAACTATGAAATTAGCACGGTTGAAGATCATAATGCAATGGAACATGGTAATAAGAGCAACACAGGTGGAGAGCCATATCGAACTGCGACAACCATTACGACACCAAGAGGTTAAGTAGTGGAAGTCCAGAGGGAGGCTTCACAAGACAAAAATCATGGGCCACACTAGGAGGCGACGCTCAACGTCTTACAGAGACAGAGATCCAGAAAAAACACTCTTAAAGGTTATGTTTTTAATGTGATAAGAAGTTTTCACCAGGACACTGTTGACCTCAATTTTCGTGAGGTCTAGTA
>NW_018220270.1:0-299 GCF_001263595.1 Phalaenopsis equestris
TTACAGATCAGTTATAGCTCGTTTATTTTGCTAGGTTACACGACACTGTGTTAGATCTCGGTTACGACGAGGTTATAAACGCGGTTCATTCGTCTTGAGGTTACTAGAAGGTTACAAGCCTGTTATTAGAGCGGTACCGCAGTAATGACCCGCTCGGTTATAACTCGATTTTAATCGAGCGGGCCGGGTGGACGGGTCGCGTTTGAATAAATGCGGTGGGACCGACATTGCTGATTTGTCAAGAGGCCATTGGAGGATGCATGTAGCGCTACGTATGTCTTACGTACGCAAATTTTTTC
>NW_018220271.1:0-3416 GCF_001263595.1 Phalaenopsis equestris
TGCTCTGGGGTTCACTTCTTTTTGTAAGGGCAAACTTTTATAGTTATAATTCTAAGCAACTAGGGATGCTTATAAAAAATTCTGATTAAAGTTGTAACTCATCCTCAGAAAATTTGAATGTCATTATTTTTAAGGAAGGAGTTTCAAAGTCCTATCCTTAGGATAGTAGATGCTTGAAAGCTCAGAAGAGTCCTATCAAGATCCCGAACTATCTTATGTTTTTGTGTTCTTGTCAATGATTTAGTTGAGTCTTCTCCTTTACTCCAGGTTTTGAATATTTGTCCCTACAAAACAAAGTTATCACACCCTCAAAGAAATCTATGTTGGTGTCCATATTTTGCCTTCAGCAGCCTGCAAAATAAAGTTAGCATAAAATATAAATCTTTTTGTTTGGTGAATTAGTTTATTTTTATTTTTAGGACAACCTGGTCAAGATGCCCAAGGCTTTCTATCCTCTCGAGGTTATCAAGTTCCCCGATCTACTTAGTTTGAGAGGTAGTCAAACCTTCTCCGACTGAAAGATTCATGTCAGCAATCGTGGGTTGCGTGGTCCACGAAATCTTCGTAGGTCGGGGTAGCAGGACTCAAGTTGCGTTCGGTGATCTTTCTTCATTAGGGTTTTGTATGAGTGTTAATGAATTTTTTAAATTTTAGGGGTCGAAAATGTTATGTTGCTTAAGGCTTATTAGCCGATTAGATTTTTGTCATTTTTGTAATTTTACTTTTGATTTTTGAAAAGACCCAGCCAAGTTCACATGGTTTCGTCCTCCCGTGATCATTGGGGCTTGTAGTTTGATTGATCGCAAATGATTAGAAGATACTTTGTTAGCAACTATGGGTTGCCCCATCCAAAGTACCTTCTCAAACCAGGCTACATTTTTTTTTTTGGTAAAGTTTAAGTTTTAGTGGCTTTTAGGGTAGATTTTATGTTTGTTTGTTTCTTGGCCAAAAATTATCCCTAACAGAGACTAAATGTGCTTTTGTTCTCAAATGGGAAGTAAAAACTCCTTAACCTCAAGTCATCTTGGTTTAAGTTGAATTCAGATTAGCCTGAGTTAGCTCAGACTGATTCGAAGTGAATCCTTAGGTGATCCGAGTTAGCTCGGGTTCACCTTGGACCAAATTTGAAGTGGTTCAAGTCAACCAGAGTTTGACAGGATTGACCCTGGTTGGCTCAGTTTGACTAGGGTCACAATAATCCTAATTGATATGAACTAACTCGGGCTTAAAGAGAGTTAATACAAATTGGGCTGAGTTAATTTTAAGTTACCCTGGTTAAGCTTGGTGGACTCGAGTTAAGTTTCCTTAGTTGAGTTAGATCTATCTTGAGTTAAACTTAGATGAAGTCCAAGTTAATTCAGATTTAATTTATCTTTTAATCAAATTAAGTCTATGATGGTTAGACTTAAGTGATTAAACTTGGTTCAACTTGAATTGAAGTTATGTTCTAAGTTGAGTTCCCGATCAGGTTGACGTGTGTTAAGTCTAATTGACTTGCGGTATTCAAGCTGATTCAGTTTAACATGAGTTAGGTCAGGTTGACCTGGAGGTTTATTTTATTTGGGTTAATTTGAGTTAGGTCGAGTTGATCCGAAGGTTCAGTTGAATTGGGGTAAGAGTTAGGTCGGGTTGACTCGGTGATTCAGTTGATTTGGGTTAACCCAAGTTAGGTCAGGTTGACTTGGTGATTCAATTGATTTGGGTTGACCTGAGTTAGGTGAGGTTAACTCAGTGATTCAATTAATTTGAGTTAACCCGAGTTAAACGGGGTTAACACGGTGATTCAATTGATTTGGGTTAAACCAAGATAAGTCGGGTTAACCTGGTGATTCAGTTGATTTGGTCTAAGTTGGGTTAGAACAAACGTTTGTTTAAATTGAGTTAGGTCTAAGTTGATTTAGATCTAGGATTATTTAGATTGGGCTAGGTTTAAGTTAGGTTAGACTTAGGTGGTTTGGTTTGAACTAGACCCAAGTTAGGGTGATCTAGTAGGATTTAAGTTGAACCAGGTCTAAGTTAGGTTACCTTGCGGGGCACATTGGGGACTATGTCTAAGTAAGGTTAGACCTATTAGGGTTTGAGTTGAACTAGGTCTAAGTTAGGTTAGACCTAGTAGAGTCTAATTTGAAATAGGTCTAAGTTAGGATTGACCCAATTGACCTCACTTTTGGTTAAGGTCTACTTTCCTCTTTAGTATCCTAGGGTCTAGCCATAGGACTTTTCTGTTGACTACTCCTAGAGAACTAGAAAAGGAACACTCACCATTAAAAACTCTAAACTCTTCTTTGCTCAACTTGAAGTTCCACATATTGGTCCTAACCTCTAGCACTTGGTAAGTCGGGTCAATATGGGGGAGCTCAAGGAGCTTCCCCATAGTACTACTTGGCATTAAGGTTGATCCTAGGTGCTGGTCTGGAGCAGGTTCATTCACTTGCACTCACTTTCACTCACTTTAACTCATGACCCTAAACCCAAAATTTGTTGACATTGATCCTCTGATCCTTTGGGAGACTCATGTAGATAGTTCCCTAGACCCACTAGCCCTAGGCTGGGATTTAGCTAGGACCAGTACATAGAGGACCCAAATGGGGATTCCATTGATCCATGACTCACATAGAGTGGTTGGCACCCCAATTTTACCAAAATATCCAACTTGGCGCCATTTGCCCCCCTAAATCTACCCAAATTACCTAAACACCCCCAAACCCTAAATTTCGCAAAAAATCCCGATTTCACTCAAAATACCCAAAATTGTTAAAAAATCATTTCAAACCATTTTAAAATACTCAAATTGCCGAAAACCACTCAAAATTGCCAAAATTATCAAAATACCCCAAAATTTGCCAAAATTACAAAAATTCCTTGATATCCCAAACTTTCCTAAAACCTCCAAAATCATCTCAAATGTCCCTAAAACCAATTTAGACCCTCCCATTGAGACCAATTTGACCAATTTGGCCTATTTTGACTAAAAGCCCCAAATTGCCCTTAAAGGCCCAATTTCTCCAAATTCACCGCAAATGTCCATCAATTGACCCAAATTTTCCCCAATTTCAATGTTAAACTCAAATTCATCATGCTTATGATCATTTTAAACCAATTCCAAGCTTAGTTGACCCATGCTTTGAGCTCAATTTCGATCCAAACCAAAACCCCCAATTTTGAACATATGACCCAATCTAACCCAATTAACCCCCATGGCCCATTCAATTGCCTCAATTTGGATCCTAAACTCTTCAAAACACTTCTACATACCAAGATGAAACCTAAATTGGCCTTGCTCAAGCTTCAATTCCACTCAATTTCCAACCCAACCTAAAATCAACATGGACCAAAATCCCCAAATTTTCCCCAATTTAGCCACATGCTGAAATGTCACCTAATTGAATGACCAAACCCCAAAATTGACACCCAAT
>NW_018220272.1:0-349 GCF_001263595.1 Phalaenopsis equestris
GGCTAAAACCAATACATAAGAACCCAAAATGAGGACTTTATTGATCCATGGTTCATTTATAATGGAAATCTATCCAATTCTACTTGAAATGTTCATCTTGGGTCTTTTGCCCCAAATACCCCCAAGTTACCTAACTGTCATTGGGACCCTTCTTTAATCCAAAATCCCAAAAATTCTAAAATTCTCAGAAAATGCCAATAAATTCCAAATATTCCCAATTTTATTTCTTTCAACTACCACATGACCCAATTTGGCCAATTTGACCACAATTTGTCCATCTTTAACCAAAATCCCCAAATTGTCCTTTAAAGACACAAAATTTCCCAAATCCATCCCAAATGTCTATCAA
>NW_018220273.1:0-305 GCF_001263595.1 Phalaenopsis equestris
TTTTGAACTTACTTAGCTTAAACGAGTTGTGAAATTCATTTAAATACGGGAATATCTCGTTTGCAATCGTTGGTTACCTCCTTCAAGGGACTCCCGTAAGTTCAAAAGAGTCTTTTATGTTTAGTGACATTTAAAGGATTTATGGTTACATTTGAAACAATTTGCTTTAGATTTTTTAAAATGTTGATTAATTTTTGAAAAAGTTGATTTATTTTGCAGGTAAAGGAAAATACTCAACCGAGTAGTTTATAGTATTTTGCAGAAATTAAATAACTGTAAATGTGTACCTGTCATTTTCTCGGCAT
>NW_018220273.1:352-797 GCF_001263595.1 Phalaenopsis equestris
ATATATATATATATATATATCTGTGTGTGTGTGTGTGTGCGGGAAACTGAAACAAGAATAGTTGAAGGTGCATCTAATAAGCTCCGAGTTATGACACAGAACGTCCCGAAAGGTTTTAATGCATGACATTCTAGAACATAATACAATAAGCTTGATTTGTCCATCAAAATATCCAAGAGATTCCAAAGTGTTCGGCGGATGACCCTGAATAACCTTATAAATCTCTTGAAATGTTTCAAGTTCATTTTAAACTTGTTATATTGTTCCTTAACCATCTAAAGGTTGAAACTAAGGTTACCCCAATACCCAGCAAACATTGTCATTTTAGTTATCTCAAGAATATCAAGACAGTCACTTGGCATTTCATTTGATAATTGTATGAGTGGGTGCCCCAAAGGACAAATTCAAAGTCATTAAGGACATTTAACACCTCAAATTAAAGTAA
>NW_018220274.1:0-1881 GCF_001263595.1 Phalaenopsis equestris
TTTCAAAAATTACTAAACCTCTATGCCAAGTTTTATAAAAGGACAAGAAACTTGAATTTACTGAAAACTATTTAAATGCCTTTGAGTTATTAAAGAAAAAATTAATCACAACCCCTATTATAGTTTTGCCTAATTGGGAGAAACCATTTGAACTGATGTGTGATGTTAGTGATTATGCTATTGGAGCAGGTTTTGGACAAAGGTATGAAAAGATTTTTAAGGTTATATACTACGCTAGTAAAACTCTTAATGATGCTCAAATTAATTATACTGGACTGAAAAAGAGTTACTAGTCATTGTGTATGCTTTAGACAAATTTAGATCTTATTATTACTGACAGAGAATGATTTTCACTGACAAAGGATCCCATTTTAGGAATAAATATATTCAGCGATTGACTGGAAAAGTTTAATATTATTCATAGAATCTCTACTATCTATCACCCTCAAACGAGTGAGTTAGCTGAAGTTTCTAATAGAGAGATTTAACAAATACTTGAAAAGACTATAAACCCTAGTAGAGTAGATTGGTCCACTAGAATGGATACCGCATTATGGGCTTACAGAACTGCTTATAAAACTCCAATTGGAATGACTCCTTACATGTTCATTTTTGGAAAAACTTGTCACTTACCAGTAGAATTGGAGCATAAAGCATATTGGGAGATTAAAGAATTCAATTATAATTTAAAAGATGTTGGTAAGAAACGCTTGTTACAATTGAATGAATTGGAAGAATTAGGAAATGAATCTTATGATAACGACAAAATTTATAAGGAGAAACTAAAGTTATGGCATAATTGGAAGATTAACTAGAAGAACTTTGAACCAGGAGAAGAAGTTTTGCTTTATAATACAAGGCTGAAGTTATACAAGGCTGAAGTTAAAGTTATTCCTTGGGAAATTGAAGTCTCGTTGGTTAGGACCCTTTACTGTGACTCAAATTTATACTTACAGAGCTATCGAAATTGAAGATCAGAAGACTAGAAATAGATTTAAAGTAAATGGGCACAGATTAAAACCGTATTTTGAGGGTAAAAGACTAAATTTTAAAGAGGTTTTAATGATCAGTCAACCCGAATAATACCTGAATAGGTCGGGCTGAAGAAAGCGCTTTATGGGAGGCAACACAAAATTATCTTTATTTCTATTGCGATTATAGTTGTTTTTATTTGAAATTATCATTATTTTGTGGTAGTATTGAACTATAATACTCTTATTTACCCTTGAATCATCATAAAAATTGGATCCATAGAGAAAAATTGGAACACATTCGGACCAGAGCGAAATTGTGCAATTTTTTCCTTGGGCGCCGACGGCGCCATGACGCCGCCGAAGGCGGGTTTTCTTTGAGAGTCCAAGAAAATAAATACTAAAGGCTCACTGACGGCGCCCTCGACGGCGCCGATGGAGCGACTGGTGGGACGATGGAGAGACTGGTGGGATGGCGCTTTCTAGAGTTTGAATGGCAGTTTTTGGTGGTTTTGGGCACCCCTTTTAAACTCCCAAATTTTCTTCATAAGTTCACATTTCCCCCAAAAATGAAGCGAAACTCCACCAAATTCATTTTTATGGCGTCTAATTCCCCTGAAAATCACAGAACGTGAGTGTTCAACCGGAGAAAGTTCATTAGTGCGGAAGCGAGCGAATCTTCAACAAGGTACTGACAAAGAAAAGATTAATCAAGGAACGAAGATTCGTAAATCAAGAATTGAATAATCCTTTGACGGCAATCAAAGAAATGATCATGCAACAAAGATGGGAAGTGATGTGCTACAATACTGCCGCCGTGGTTGTTCCTGTGGTAAAGGAATTTTATGCTAATTTGCATGGAATCAACTAGGGAGTCGTCTAGGTGCGGGTGCGAGGTAGATGGATAACT
>NW_018220274.1:1903-2926 GCF_001263595.1 Phalaenopsis equestris
TGAATTATATTACTCCTGCACAGATCAATGAATTATATATGATCGAGAACGTTCCTGTCTGCCATTATTCCTACTTCATCCTGACAAGAAACTAGATGAATGAGATGGACGAATATTTAATGGACGAAACTGAAGACTGGGAAATGAGAGAAAACAAGTATGTTAGTTTTCCTGTGACACTCCTAAATCCCATTTCTATACACTGGCACTTCTTCATTTCTGCAAAACTGTTACCGACAATGAAGATCGGTAAAGTTTCTAAAGAAAGTACTATTCTGAATTACTGCATCCAAATGGGATTGCCGATCGATATTGGATCAATAATTGTGAAGTATGTTTTGGGCCTGATCGTTCATGGATCAACTTATGGGCTTGGACATCCTTACACAATTTTTTTACTTTGCAGTCAATTCCAAGTATCTTATGAAAATTGGGAAAAAATACTTCTACCTTGGAAGCCTTTGGACCCAACTGAGAGATTCTCAGCCAATGAAGATGAACATGATATGACTATTATGGTGGATCAATCGTCTCAGGATTCAATACCTATTCAACCTTTTAAAACTTTTGTGATCTTATGCAGAATCAAGAAATTGGAGAATGAGGTACAAAATGTCATGAATGGAATTAATAATATCTCTGATTTCTTCGATCATCTAAATTGGAGGATGAAAGAACATTTCACTCTGAACATATAAAAGTTAGTTTGATACGACTAATGAGAATGATGAAATTGATAGAAGAGGATTCTACTAAAGAATTTTCATACCGACCCTTCTATAACCTATTCGTTCATGTGCTATCAATGGGTGATCTCAGAGGAGAATCTAACACTGAATTTGGAGAATAGTAGATTTACATTGCTACCTGTTTGTCTATGTATGTAATTTGATTTGAACTTTGCATTTACTTTGCTTTAGAATATTACTTTTAGATCTCTATATAGTTAAGACTGAGCATATGATGTTTTTTTTCAGCGTTTTGAGTGTTGTGGCTTTGGTTGTCAAGCTGTTATAATGTATT
>NW_018220274.1:2980-3210 GCF_001263595.1 Phalaenopsis equestris
CTTGGAATTTATATATAATTGTGATGTTTTGTGTTGTGAAAGTTTATTTGTGATAAGTACATCATTTAATCACTTAAAGTTATGTCTATAATGATTGAACGGATGTCATGAGGCTTGAAATTGATCGAGATCGCAAAAATTTGAGAATTGAACCAAATCAGTAGAGCTTGCCGACGGCGCCCTCGACGCCGCCGACGGCGGACCTTTCCCAAGTCTTAGGACATAATTTC
>NW_018220274.1:3242-5460 GCF_001263595.1 Phalaenopsis equestris
TAGAGCTTGCCGCCGGCGCCCTCGACGCCGCCGACGGCGGACATTTCCCAAGTCTTAGGATATAATTTCAATAGAGCGTGCTGACGAGGCTGAAGACCCCGCCGACGGTGAGATCCAAAAAAAAAAAAACCTTTAACCGTGATTTTGACCAGTCGACTGCCACTATTCATCATACCCTTCCTCTGAAAAACGTAATTTTTGACCTAGGGCTTGAGAGATCTTGGATTTGGAGGAAATTTCAAGGCATTTAGACGCCAGATTTGATCATCTCTTGGTAAGAGCTTCACTCCAAACTTAAAATATTTGATTTTCACCATGAATTTCTGCCACATTGAGGAGACCCAAAAAATTTAAGAATGTGAAGAAAATATTGGGTAGAAATTCATGGAACTTAGTGTTGAACTCTTAGAATTACTCATGGAAGCCATTATTTGCATATTTCAAGTATATTTTGGAATTTTTCTATAATTGTGATTAGATTGAAATGGTTCCATGACAAAAGAGATGACTTGAGTTCGATGAGTTTGCTTTGTCAATGCGAAGGCTCAATCAAGGTTTACTTCAGTGTTTGAAGGAAAGAAGTGTATACAAGATCAAGTTTTTGAGAGTCCGAGAGGAGAAATTGAAGGAGTTATTACCGAGTAGAGGTTGGAAAACTTCTGTTACACCACCAATAAGGCTGCTGCAAAAATTGTGAAAGAATTCTATGCCAACGTGTTCTATTCTGAAAATGGAATCGTTCAAGTGCGGTGATTTCCTGTTGAATTTAATGCCACCCGCATTAACACCTTCTATGAAGTCCCAAACTCTTATAAATACCAGTATGAATCCTTCAGTACAATGGAAGACCCACTGAATGATGTAATCAACTTTCTTACTAATGGGAAAGGAACGTGGAAGATTAAGCAACGAGAACGGGTAATTTTTCTGCTTTCATGTTAAATGCTACCTCTAAAGCGTGGCACTATTTTATTTCCTCTACGTTGTTACCGAGTTATCACCATAGTGAGGTAACTATAGAGAGAGCTATTCTAAATTTTTGTATTCAAAATAATAGAAATATAAATGTGGGGAGAATCATTTTTAAGAATATATTGACTACGACAAGGAGCGAAACAAGTGGAGGTCTAGGACATCCTGACCTTTATTATGCACTTTGCCAACTTTCTAAAGTGGAAGCTGGAGATGATGAGGAATGGGTTTACCCTATGAAACTTATTAGTAAAGCTAATTTAAAAACTTATGAATCCCATGAAAAATGGAGAACTGGGAGTAGGAGTCAAGAACCTTATACTAGTAGAGATGTCCCCTCTACAAGTTATGACCTTCCACCTTCTAGTTCTCCTACCCTAACTGACTTAAGTTGACCTTGCAGCAAAAGTGTATAGAATTAATAAATGAAAGGATTGGAGGTTTAGAACATCGACATGATTATGATAGTGAGTACCATCAGACACTCAGTATCAACCTTATAGCTCCCCTACCCTTACTACAAAGCTCAAGCCCGACACTACAGAGGTGAGCCTGATATTACTTTCCTTGAGTGCCCCCGATATACTCAGTATCAACCCAATCCACCTGCTGACCAAGGAGACGAAGACATAGTTTGGGATTTTGATATTTGAATGTAATTGATGTACTTGTACTTTTATTTTTGTAATCTTTTGTAATAGAAACAAATGTTTGTTTGTACTTTCATTTTTATTGCTATGTTGTAATTGGATAATTTTTAATTATTGTCTTAAATGTTTAGTGTGGTAGTTGAAATTTGCATATGTAGTATAATGGATTTTGATTAGTACTTTGTGGATTGTAATGTAATGTGATGTGTATTTTGCATTTTCATTGTAATTATCTTTTGTTTAGTGGATGTGTTAGTGAATTATTGTGTTTTTTTAATGTTTTATTTTTTTACTTATTTCAAACTTTCATTACACAGCAAATTCTCTAATGATTTATATGTGTAGAAAGCTCCTAATGTTACAGACTAGGTGAAGTAGAAATTTTGAGAAGGACTGCAAGAAAAAATTAGAATGATGAAATGCCTAAAATAGTGAGGTATGATTTATATTTAGAATTTTTCTTTCCACCTATATCATTTTAGATCTAAAAATTTAAGTTTGGGGGAGGGAAGAAAAAAATTAACTAGTAGATGTCCTCTATTTCAATTTTTTCAAAAATTTTTAATATGATTTTATGTTGTGAATTTAATTCAGGT
>NW_018220275.1:0-1361 GCF_001263595.1 Phalaenopsis equestris
AAACTCAAATTCACCTTTCATGTGACCAATTTAAAACAAATACAAGCTTAATTGGCCCATTATTTGAGCCTGATTTAGATAGATTCGTCTTGAGTAGATGAAGGTTTATGAACAAACCCCATGCGATTTGGTTGAGTCTAGGCCAAGATCTTAAGGTTTTAGTGTAAACGACTCACGGGTTAGGCCACTTTAGGACAATAACAAAGAGCTGTCCGATCTTGGGTGTATCCAATGGACGAAGGAGATCAAGCCAAACAGATCCATGGTGCATAAAGCGCAGTCGGCGTGGAGGCTACGTGGCTGGCGGCATCAAATGGCAGAGCGATACTTGGAGCCTTCGGAGCTGCCTAGGATCCAGTCAGCGCTGCATGGATAAGTAAAAAAAATATGGATTTTTTAATTATTTTAAATGCCTAAACTTCAAAAATGCATATATTTCTCTATAAAAATAATAAAAATAAAAGAAAAATATCCTCTTGTTTAGTGAACAGAGGAGAATAATGTGGACTAAAAATAAAAATTATTTTTTCACTCCCTAATTTTTAATTAATTAAATACCCTTTGTGGTATTTTAATTCTCCATGAATTAAAACATTTCACCATAGCTTGGAATTTTGAGGGTTTATTCCTCATGATAGAGGCCATGTCTTCTAATTTTTCCAAGGTCAGAGGCATCTCTATGCTTCTAACCCTAATTTTCAAGCTAAGGTGACCATTTTGGCTTATTTTAATTATATAAATCAAAATATCACTTGGAAAATTATACGAACAATTTTAGTAGATTTCCTGTGGTCAGAGAGATCTATGAAAAATATTTTGATGCTTTGAATCATGTTGTGAATTTTTATACTTAGTTAAATGTAAATACCTTGTGTTAATTTTTGTTAATTAAATATATATCAAAAATTAACAAAATCAACTCCACATTGTTCATAAAAATCATGTCTACCCACTGTAAAAATACCAAAATTATTTGACTTAGTCTAGGGACTACAATGGATTTCTTAAGAAAACCTTGCTTTTTGTATAAAATAATTATATTAAATTAAATATTCTTAGAAAAATTATGAAAATTATTTTTCTGAGTTCCTTGTGATTAGGGCATTTTATAAAAATAAAACCCATTTTTGTGAAAATACTTCATTTTTCTAATATATTTTGAATTAAAAATAATTAAAATAGTCAAAATTTTAAAAAATACAAAAAAATGGTTCAAAATGAGTGGGAATGTTTGCTGATCACTTAAAATTTATTAGCACATTTTTCCTAATTTTTTCTAAGTTAAAAATAAATTTTAAAGGCTTAAAAGTGAATTTTTCATATTTTCTCACTAAAATAATTATATTAAATAAATTAAAAAT
>NW_018220275.1:1418-3023 GCF_001263595.1 Phalaenopsis equestris
TATTTAAATAAATCATGAAAATTGATCTAAAATTAAATAATAAAAATAGAAATTTGATTAAAAAAATCATGAATTTTTGTCTAGGTGTTTCTCTGACCTTAGGAAACCTCTTATATTTTTTTTTCATAAATATAAATTTTATTTTGGATAGTTAAATAAATTAACTTTTGAAAATCCTATTTTCTAAATTTAAATAATTATCTAAATTAAATTAAATTTTGAGAGGTCCACATATCCTCCTCTAACATTTTAATTACCTCATGGGTATAACACTTTAAATCGTCAAAGTCATTTGAGTTGTGTTTAAAGAGTTATGAGGTCAAGTCCCCCAAAGGCAAGGTAGTCATTTTGGACTTTGGCGCTTTAATCAAAATTTAGGGTTAACCAGGGATAAATGGGTAACTTTGATCCTAATGAACATGTTTGGATGATTGAAATATAATGGGATTATAAGGTAGAAACTCGCCCACCACCTTTGCACAACATCAACGGATAATAATCTCCCCTAATCTTCATGACTTAGAAGTTGACAAATATTAAAAGTTTCTTGAGTGAGAGGCTTAAGCTAAAAGGATGATAATTTACTTTCCTTAAGCCCAAAATTGGTGATAATGTGATATTTAAATGAATAAACTAAAATCTTAACCTTCACCAAATTCCCCATTATGATTGCTAAGGGCTTAGTAGTGACCTAGAATCGATATCTAAACTCAGTCGATTTGATTTAGAAGATAATTGGGTTTATAATCAATATCTTTAAACACTCCAAGTCCAACTTTACTTGTGGGCACCACAACCTTAAATAACAAACTTGCCTTAGGGGCACTCACTCACATAACAGTTAAATGCAACATCAATTGATTAATCAGGTACACTATCCTTGGGATAATTATATTGTTAAATTTCACTAAGCAATGGTGTAGTCACACTTCAGCCTTGAATGATTGATGAAACAATATGATAAGTTAAAAATGAACTCGAAATAATTCAAGAGAGCTTCAAACTAGTTCAGAGTTATATCCTGAGCACTTTGGAATCTTTTGGATTTTTTGAAGGACAAATTGAAGTTATCGTGTTTTGTCCTAAAATCATCTACTAGGATCTTCCAGGATTCAACTAAATCATAACGTGGGATTTGGTAGCTAAACCTTCATCTACTCATGCAATTTAAATTCCTTGCAACATTATATACATGCCTTGCAAGTACTGACCTTTCAGGAGGTGGAAACGAGAAGACTCGGCAGGTATGCTTTTACAATTTATAGTACCATTTTTTCTTTTACTTTCCGCACTGTGCGTTCATGCTTACAAACTTGCATGTTAAACAACGATGTCACCCTGCATGAAAACCAAAACTGCTAGGATAGCCATATTAATCACAAACATCATAAAACAACAATTGCAATTAACTTAAGACGTCTCTATCGGATGATCGGGAATCCCTCGGAGGAGGTAACTTACAGTTGCTAACGAGATTTTTCAGTGTCTAAATGAAAGTATGGAACTCATTAAGTTGAGCTTAGTAAACTCATTTGGACAAGTGAATCCAATAGAAAATAGTGGTACCAGAATGAGGGAACCATAAGATCCTAACTGGTGTCGCTC
>NW_018220275.1:3459-6512 GCF_001263595.1 Phalaenopsis equestris
AGTTTTCTTAAATGACTTCAGTCATTTAAGATGTAATTAACTATAGAGGCTTGCCCTTATAAGAAGCTTGTCTGAACCAAGCTTAATATGAACTCTATTTAATTCTTTGTATTAGATAAGGGAACTTATCGGCAAATAAAATGCTTTCACATACCAAACAGATGTCATATATTTCTTAGTTTATTTGATGAAGCCTCATCCTCAAATCTTGTGTTTATCCTTCGGGATAGATATAGGGTTTCAGATACAGTGCTCTTTCATTTAAACTATGAAAAATATGGGGTCAGTTTGATTTCATTTTTTTCTAAAACTTATATATGTATGTAAATTAAAACATCCTTTCGAAGCAGGTGACTAAATTTTGATTTCGGCAGCCGACAGCTTCCAGCGGGCAACTCCACAACCTAAAATAGTGTCCACAGATATGTATTCAGTATTTAATAATTCAGATATGTTCATAGATATGTATTCAGTATTTAATAATTCAGATATGTTCAGCAAGTTGTATTTTGATGCTTCAACATGTACTCATTTTGTAGCTTGTTTTCAGAGTAGATTAATAGAATTTCTTTTAAGTTTCAACTTGTTTGTCAAATTGCCCTCTCTTGTGCAATTGATGAGAAGCCATATGAACAAAGAACGATATAACGAAAGCACCATATTAAAACTTCACAATCTTTTTAAAAGTTAACCAAAATTAAAATATTTTGAGAATATATTTTTATAATTAAATATGATAAAAACAACAAGAAAAAAAATGATAAATTTGTTGAGTTTGCTTATCTTGAGTTTGAGATTACTTACTCTTTGCTTGCACAACACAATTATCCTGGTCTGCACCAGTTTTCTTCACATCCTCGCGGAATTTCATGTTCTACATGAAATTTCACAAAACTTCACTTGTCTTCCTCACTAATGTCAATCTTCACATGCCACATATCTATAAGGTCAAAATTCTCTGCTCTCTACACTATGTTCATATTGTTCTCGGTTCAGTACTGAGATTTTGATTCCCTCCGCTACCTCTTGGGTTGGATCTGAGTCCTCGATCATTCTTTCCTAATGTAGTGATATATTCCAAATCAGCATTTGAGTTGGATGCGAGTCCTTGTGCTTTTCTTCTCAGTCTGATTTTCTTCTGCTACCTCTTGGGTTGGATCTAAGTTCTCGAGCATTCCTCCCCAACGTGGTGATATGTTTTCATATAATATCAACCTTTAGGGAAGAGGATACAAACATCTGCTTCCACATTGCTTTGCAATAATATCAATCTTCGGGGAAGAGGATACATACATCTTCTTCCACATTACTTTGCAATAATATTAACCTTTGGGGAAGAGGATACTGACATCCGCTTTCACATCCGCTTCCACATTGCTTTGCAATAATATTAACTTTCGGGGAAGAGGTACAAACATCCGCTTCCACATTGCTTTGCAATAATATCAACCTTCATGGAAGAGGACACAAACATCCGCTTCCACATTGTCTTGTGATAATATCAAACTTCGGGGAAGAGGATACAGACATCTGCTTCCACATTGCTTTACAATAATATCAACTTTTGGGGAAGAGGAGACAAACATCCACTTCCACATTTCTTAGTAATAATATCAACCCTTTAAAGGAAGAGGATACAGACATCCGATTCTGCATTGCTTTGCAATGGTGTAAATATCAAAGTTTATAGGGTTGAGGGAATAATCCCTTCGATTAATTTAAGGCATCTCATTCCCGTTCTTCAGGATCGGTTTAAGACCACCTTAAATGGAGTAAGGCATCCGATTCTTTATCCAGAATTGATACCTGAATTTCAAAATTCCATTTTAGGGCCAACACCTAAACCTTGATTCTTACTTATCAATATAATTGGAACCTAACAATTTGAAATCCACCTTTTAATCCCCAGCGAGAGTTCTGAATCCTTGATTTTGATTGAATGTTCGCTTGCTAATTCCCCAACGGAAACAATTATCACTCAATTCTACTCTTTGTTCTGGGTCTGTTTACTTAGGAATTTGTGTTGGTTTTTTTGATATTGTCAGTCAACGCCAATACGCGTGGTGTGCTTGACCAGCACACCCCACCTATTAGAGGTTCATTTATTGACCTTTGTTGACCTCACTTTTGGTTGAGGTTTAGTTTTTTATCTTCAGTTGCCTAGGGTCTAGCCATAGGACTTTCATGTTGACTATTCTTAGAAAACTAGAAAAGGAACCCTCACCTTTAGAAATTCTAAACTCCTCTTTGCTCAACTTGAAGCTCCACATATTGGTCATAACCTCTAGCACTTAGTAGGTGGGGTCACTATGAGGGAGCTCAAGAAGAGTTCCCATAGGATTATTAGACCTTAGGGTTGACACTGCATGTTGATCTAGAGTTGGTTCACTCACTGACACTCACTTTCACTCACTCTCACTCCCACTCCCTCACAACCCTAAACCCAATATTTGTTGAATTTGATCTCTTGATCCTTTGGGAGACTCATGTAGATGGTCCCCTAAACCCACTAGCCCTAAGCTAAGGTTTAGCTAAGACTAGAACATAGAGAACCCAATTGGGGATTCCATTGGTCCATAGCTCATGTACGGTGGTTGATACCTCAACCCTACCAACATACCCAATTTGACCTTTCACCCCCAAACCTATCCAAATTACCTAAACACCCCCGAATCCCAAATTTGGTCAAATCCTCAAATTCACCCAAAATATCCAAACTTGTTCAAAAATCATTTCAAACTAGTTCAAAGATCATTTCAAAACTTTTGACAATAACCAATTTGCCCAAAACCACCCAAAATTACCAAAATACCCCCAAATTGCCAAAATTACACAAATACCCTTGGCACCCCAAACTTTCCTAAAACATCCAAAATCACTCAAAATGTCTCCAAAACCAATTTAGAACCTTTAATTGAACCTAATTTGGCCAATTTGACCATTTTGACCAAAACCCCCAAATTGCCTTTATAGGCTTAATTTCCCCAAATTCACCTCAAATGTCCATCACTTTGGGCGCAATTTTCTTCAATATCAATCCTAAACTTAAATGA
>NW_018220276.1:0-1065 GCF_001263595.1 Phalaenopsis equestris
GCAAGAAGTATAACGAGAAAGAGAGAAGAAAAAAAGAGTTAGAGAGAAGGGGAGAGAGTGGAGAGAGAGTGAGAGAGAAAGTGGGAGAGAAAGAATGAGAGAGGGAGTCATAGAGCGATAGAAAGAGAGAGCTAGATGAGAGAGTGAGTAGCAAAGAGTGACATAATAGAAAAAGGTAGAAATAGCAAAGAGATACAGAAGGAAAGAGAGTGACTGAATGAATGAAGAATCAGAGAGAGAGAGAAAGAGAGAGAGAGGGAGAGAGGTTGATTGAGCGAGAAAGAAAGAGAGAAAGTGAGAGTGAGTGTGAGGGAGGGAGAGAAGGTGGGAGGGCGAGAAGGTAATAGATAGAGTTGGAGAGAGGATAGAGAACAAGAGATAGAGATAGGTAGAGAGATTTAGAATGAGAAAGAATAGATCTAGTGAGAGAAGAAAGAGATCAAGAGAGATAGAGAGAAGGGAAAGCGAGAGAGGTGGTGAGGGAGTAAAGAGATAGAGACAAAAAGAGAGAGAAAGCAAGAGAGTGAATAACAAGAAAAAGAAGAGAGAGAGGGAGAGAGAGAGAGGGAGAGAGAGAAAAGAAGAGAGGAGAAAAAGTCACAAGAGATGAGTGAAAAAATAGCAAGCTATTTCATCTTCTCTTTCTGGTTATCTCTCTGTTGCTTGCTCTCTTTCCTTCTCGATCTCTCTATTGCCTACTCTCGTGCCTCACTCTCACTTAAATTCTCATTCCCTCTCTCCTTCCAACTTTCTTTCTATCATTCTTTCGTGCTCTTTTCTACTTCCCTACCTCTCAATCTCACTTTCTTGTGCCCCCGCTCCTTCATTCCATCCATTCCTCTTTCCCCATCCCTTCCTCTATCTCTTCAATCTTGTTTCTTATTCGCTCAATCCCCCCTCACTTTCTTTCTCTCATTATCCCCCTGTATCACCCTCCCACCCTTCATATATCTCTTCTCTTTCCCCCTTTCTCTCCTTCTCTCTCTCCGCAGTCCCTCCTTCCCTCAGTCCCTCTCTATTTACTCTCTTCTTTCAATCTCTTCTCTCACTCTCTCTCTCTCTCTC
>NW_018220276.1:4004-5570 GCF_001263595.1 Phalaenopsis equestris
TTTCTCTTTCCCTTTCCCTCCCTCTCACGTTTCTCTTTTCCTCTTCCTAGCTTTCTCTCACACCTTGTTATCTCTCTCCCTATCTCTTCTTCTTTCACTCCCACTCTCTTGTCCTCTCTATCTCTCTTTTTCTCATTATGTTGCTCGATCTCTCTCACATGCTCACCTTCACTCTCCCTCTCTCCCACTCCCTCCCTCTCTATACTTCTCTCCTTAATTCTCTTCCTCCCTTTATCTCCCCTCCCTATCTTTATCTCTCTCACTCTCCCTCTCTAAAGCTTTTTCTCTCTCTCCCACAATCTCTTTTTCACTTTCTGTCTTTTGTTTGGTCTCTCTCACCATTCTTATCTCATTCTCTCTCAACACTTCTCACTCTCTTTCCTAATTTGTCCCTTATTTCTCTAAATTTTTCTCCCTCAATCTCTCACTACCAATCTCGACCTCCCTCTAGTAGCCTCACTCCCTCCATATCATCAATTAAATATCTCTTTCTCTCTTGCTTTTTCACTCTCTCTCATTATTCCCTCTATTATTCTTTTCTCTCTCAACCCTCTTTCTCTATTCACTCTATCGCCCTCCCTAACTTTTTCTCTTTCTCCCTCCCAAGCTCCCTCTCTCCTTGATTTTCTTCTTATTCATCCTCATCTCTACTATTTTCTTAACTTTCACTACCTTTTTTCTCTGTTTCATTTGCTTACTCTATTTTACTTTCTCTTCTCCCTCATCTTTTCCCTCTACACCTTCCACTCATCCTCAATCTAGTTTTCTCTCCCTCCCACAGTCTCTCTCCCTCTCCCTTTCTCTCTGTCTTAATTTCTTGCTTCTCTCAACTTCTCTTCAATCTCTATTCTCTTCACTCCCTCACCATCACTCTCTATCCATCTCATTCACTATCTCATCCTCTTTTTAAATCACTTTCGCTTCTTTTTTCCCTCCCGCTCTTTCTATCTCTTGCTCCCCACCCTTCTCTTACTCTCTCTCTCAAACTCTTATCTCTCTAATTCCTCTCTCTATCCCTTTATCCCTCTCTCCTCCCTCACTTCCTTTCGCTATATCTCTCACTCTTTCTTTCTTAACCTCCCTCTTTCTCCCTCCCACCCTCTCCCTCACTCTCTTGCCCTCTATCCATCTAACTCTCTTTCTCTCACTTTTCTCTCACATTTCTCATACTATCTTCTCTACGTCCCTTTATCTCTTTCATTCTCTCTAACTCTCTGTCATTCTCTTGCTCTCTTCTACACTTTTGCTCTCACCCTCATTCTCTCTCATTCTCTCTCGCATTTTTTTCCTCACTCCCTCACTTCCCCTCACACCTTCCTCCTTCTCCATCTCTCCTAAAAACTCCTTTTTTCGCTCCTTCTCCCCATCTCTATTACATGATCTCGATCTTTATCAATCTCCCTCTCTCCCTCTTTCTCTCCTACAATCTTGCTATATTAATCTCCCACCATCTTTCTCCCTCTTTCTCTTTTACTCTTACTATATCTACATTTTTATTCAGCTCTCACTTATTGAGAGAGGGAGAAGAGAGAAAAAAGAACAATTGAGCGTGATTAGGTGTTTGAG
>NW_018220277.1:0-6908 GCF_001263595.1 Phalaenopsis equestris
AAAAATGTGATTTTTCAAAATTTATTTTATTTTATTTAAATATTTTCATGCAAAATAGAATTTTTCAAAGAAAATTCCTAACTTGACCAAGGTAAATTGTAATCCCTTGAAATATTTATTGGAGGTAGGTTTGGACCAGAGAAGCCTTTGGACTAAATTGAATGATTTTTTGAATTTTATTTAAATTTTATGAATTATTTAAATTTCTGGACCATTTATTTAACATAAAATATTTCAAATGGAAAATTAATTTTTGTATTTTTAAAAAGTCCTCCTAATGTCAGAGAACTCAGAGGATAAGATTTAATATCTTTCTGAATTTTACTTGATTTATTAGAATTATTTTTAGAGAAAACTCATTTTTAGCCTCTAAAAATTATTTTTAAGCCTTAAAATTTAATTTCCTTATTTAAAAAACCAGGAAAAAAGTTCTAATTGTTTCTAAGTGATTAGTAAGCAATTTAGAACATTTGAGTATTTCCATGAGTTTTATTATTTTTGTGATTTTTAGGGATTTTTAATTATTTAATTATTTAAAATAGGCTAACAATTAAGTTTTATTTTAAATATCATTTTATTTTTAGAAAATACCCCTGATCAAAGAGAACTCAAAAAATAAGTTTTTGTAAATTTTTGAGTTATATTTTGATTTTTAAAAAATCATTTAAGTGCTAAAAAAGATATCTAACTTGAAAAATTAATTTAGGCAATCTAATGGGCTCAAAATGCTTTGAAATTTTTATGGGGGGTTCTGTAGATCTTAAATAACAGTGGAGAACAAGAATCAAGTCATTTTGTTGTTTTCATTTTCCAAAATTAATTATCTTAATGATTTAGGGTTTGTGAAAATTAAGCTCCTCTAATCATGGTGGACCTTCCAAAATTTACTTGGAATTTTCTAATTAACATGCTAATTATTATGATTAATTTAAGCTAATAATGTGCATAAAATTGAAAAATATGTATCTCTATCTGAGGACCTCCTCTGACTTTGGAAAAATCAGAAAACATTCTCCTTGACAGAGGCTACAACTTGCCAAAAATTCAAGCTATGGTGACAAGTCTACATGCATGGACAGTTATAATACTCCTAACACTTATTATTTTTTTAAAAGTAATATATTCATCAAATTGACATAAATTTTAATCGAAATTATTCTCCTCTACTCACTGAGCAAGTGGGTATTTTTGTTTTATTTTTGTGATTTTTCTACACAAAGTTATGTATTTGTGAAGTTTTGGGGATTAAATAAATAAGCAAAAGCCCCTGTTTTTCTACTTATCCATGTCAACCTCGTACGGTTCAAACAGGCCATGTGTGTCTTTTTGATTGGGCACCGCCAAACAACTCATTACCACCCCTATCGGACCAGGCTCTGTCCGACGCGATCAAGGCCACCCGATCAATACACACTCGATCCGACGATCACGTGTCATCGTCCCAAATGAACTGGACCCAAAAACTGTCCCTTTTAAAACGCAAATATCTCACTTGATTCTCATTGAAATTGAGTATAGTTTTTTTTTAAATGCTTGTACTGACTAGTAGAACACATCCATATGGTTGATGAACACTTAAATTGACTTTATATTCATGAATAATTAAAAGAAGCTCAGTTTAGGGTTAACTTTGAATACCTTGGTCCAAGCGGGGTAGTCTCGATTGGATGCTTTTAGAAGCTTTGTGTGGGTTCCAAGAGCTTAGGGATAGAGCCTCTGGTCGTGGTGAAATGCCTATATCCAAATTCGACCACAACTGATTTGGGGGTTTGCTCGAAGTCCACGTTAGGGTGGCCCGATGATGGGGCTTTTTGTAGGATGTGGGGATGGTGTTGGTGCTCTTGATGTTGGGTGCAATTAATTTGAATTTGGTGGAGGTTTGGAGGATGTCCTATTTCGGCCTTGAAATTGAGCTCCAAAATTAAACTCGCGCAATGGCTTTCAATCGCTAGGGAAGGTTTGGTTAAGCTCAAGAGGTCTCCAAGAAGCTCTGGAAGAAGTTTTACAGTGTCTTCCCAAGGAATTTCAAGCTCTCTCATTTTGTCTATAGAGGGGGAGTTTAAATAAAATGGCCTAGGCTGGCTCCCAGGGCCAATTGAGGGGTGCATTTGGCTGCTTATGTGGAGGGTAGCTCCAAGGAGCAGCTGGGCTGATTTGGCCTTTGGGTTTGAATTGGGTAAAAATCCCTTATCTTAGCTATGGTTTTGGCAATTTTCTATCTACCAAGGTGGCTGGCCAGCCAGGCATTGGTCACATCTTGGCTCAGGGAAGTCAGGGGTGGCTAATGTTCATTATCTCCCAATGGTAAGTGATGATGTTGGAGATATTTTATGTTAGGTCCAAAAATGGGTAAAATCCCGTAATTTGGGGATCCATTGGTCCATATCTTTTCATGGTGGTTATAGGAGGGTTTAGCCTAGTCTTTAGGAAGGTTTTGGTAGCTGTGAAATCATTACTTTGGTGGCTTAGACATGGTTAAGTTAATTTTTGGTGAAAGGGTTCAAGTGAGTGAAAATGACCAAAACTTGGGCTTGGGCTAGGTTAGCCATGTCAATTGACCCAATTGATTAATCAAAATTGTGTAGATGATTGTTATGAAGCTTTTTGGTGAAGGGTTGAAGTGATTTTGAGTTCAATTGGTAGGTCAATTTGAAGGATTTTGGAGATTTGGTCAATTTGGGTATATTAGGCTAGATTGGGTTAGCCTTGGGCTAAGTCCAAATTGATTGTTGAAAAAAGTCAATAGGAACCTCATGAAGAGTTTTCAACATAAATTGGGTGCCAATTTTGGGATTAAGACAATCAATTTTGTGAAATTTGGGGACATAGTTAATTTGGGCATATTGGGGTTTTAGATTTAGGTTGAAATTTGGATCAAATTATGGGTCAATTTGGTTTGGATTTAGTTTGAATTTATCATATGAAAGATTAACTTGAGTTTATAGTTGAAATTGAGGGAAATTTGGGCTAAATTGATGGACATTAAAGGTCAATTTGGGGAAATTTGGCCTTTAAAGGCAATTTGGGGGTTTTGGTCAAAATGGTTAAATTGGCCAAATTGGGTTCAATTGAAGGGTCCAAATTGATTTTGCAGACATTTGGAGTAATTTTGGAGGTTTTCGAAAAATATGGGGGGTTAAGGGCATTTTGTAATTTTGGCAATTTTTGGGGGTATTTTGGAAATTTGGAATTTTTGGGTAGTTTTGGGTAGCTTGGGTATTTTCAAAAGATTTTGAATGAATTTTGAACAAGTTTGGGTATTTTCGATGGATTTGAGGATTTTGACCAACTTTGGGATTTGAGGGTGTTTAGGTAATTTGGGTAGGTAACTATATGAGCTATGGACCAATGGAAACCCCATTTGGGTCCTCCATGTACTGGTCTTAGCTAAACCCCAGCTTAGGACTAGTGGGTTTAGAGGACCATCTACATGAGTCTCCCAAAAGATCAAGGGATGAAGGTTAACAAGTTTTAGGTTTAGGATTTTGAATGATTGTGGGTGAGAGTGAGTGAAAGTGAGTGCCTTAGCCCTAAACCAATCCATGCCAACACCCAAAGTCAAACCTAAGATCAAACATTCCTATGGGGACTCTCCTTGAGATTGCCCATACTGACCCCACCTACTAAGTGCTAGAGGTTAGGATCAATATGTGGAACTTCAAGTTGAGTAAAGAGGAGTGTAGAATTTTTAATGGTGACGGTTTCATGTCTAGTTTTCTAAGAATAGTCAATAGGAAAGTCCTATGGCTAGACCTTAGGCTACTAAAGAGGGAAAACTAAACCTCAATCAAAAGTGAGGTCAACAAACTCCACACATCTCCTTAAATTAATAAAGTCTTACTAGTTTATGATTTTTCATAAAGCGTCATTCCTTTCTTCTTACATGTAACTCTAAAATTCTTAACACTTCAAAAATACAATTTTCCTTTACTTAAAACAGAAAAACATAGTCTTATCCTATCATACCAAATATTTTTAATTTTAAAATTAAACTTTATTATTAAAAACTTTTTACTTAAATTTACTATAATATTTATAAACATAAGTATAGTAATTAAAGTTAAATCTTAATATCCCAAGTCATGTTAAATTAATTGTTTAAGAAAATATAGTTACTTAAGGACAAATAAAATTTAGTTTTCTTCATTTCAAAAGAAATTTTTCTTTCCCCCCAAACTTAAATTTTTAAATGATTTTAAAAATATTTTAGTACAAAATTTTGGTTGGTGAAAGAGAACAGTAAATGCATGAAAATAAAAACTAACCTGTAGAGGATTTCTGAACATGAAATTGGTTCTGTATACTACAGGTGCTAACTGTAAAACTACATATAGGTTCTTAAGCATTAAATAAAACATAATATATTCTAAAGAGTTTGTTGGGAATTAAAATAAAAATACTACAACTAAAAAATAAAAATTGAAAATACTACACATTCAACAAGCTCAAACTGAAAATACTAAAACTAAAACTGAAAAGTAATTAGTATACTATTACTTTTACAAATTACAGATCCACAACACAACATAAGAATCTTAAATCAAACAAGTCTCAAATAAAAGTACAACATAATAAAAACAACTATATAAACAACACATAATATCAAATCAAACTTAAACTAAACTATCAGTTCTCATCTCCTTCCTCACCATCATCATTATATTCTTCTTCTTCTTCTCTTGCCTCTTCACCTTCATCAGGAATGGGAGCATATGGAACAAAGCTGGGGCAAGCATGAAGTTCACATTAGGTTCACCCATGAAGTGTCTAACCATAACATTTTAAAAATATATATCATGTTGAACTCTCCTCTGCTAATATTCATCAATATATGCATTCCTTGCTTCTATCTCTCCCAACTAAGTACTATCTCTCCCAACTAACTCTCCCAACTAAGTATGTATATTAATAGTATCATATTTTTGAATAGTGAGCTGGTCCATATTATCTTCCAATAATTCATAACTAGAAGTAGTTGCCTCTGTAATCTCTCTTCATTTCAATGAGATTCATCTCCTGATTGTTCACATAGAGTGAAAATTAGGGCAGGATATCCCAAGCCTCCAGTAGTAACACTACAAGCAATACTCCGAGCGTGATGAACTATAAGCGCACCAATGTCTATTGCCTTCATGTTCTGAATGCAATAGTTCAACACAACTCGATCCTTTGTAACATCAGCAAGATGATTTGTAGGTAAAAGTCTGGTAGATATGAAGTGATGTTATACTTTCAACGAAATTGTCAACATGGAATCACGGAAGTTAACCATTTTGTTATTCTTTATCTTCCACACCCCTCTTCCATCAGTCAAAAAGGCAATGGCTTCTTTCAGTGATGAATCAGTGATAACAAAAGCGACATATTCATCATGGAAGACATTCCTCAACCCATATAATGCATTAATCCTTTTGAAGGTAAACTCAACTTGTGTTCCTCTCACCAAAATATGATCTCCCTCCGTCAACCGTAGGTTGGCGTAGAACTCCCAAACCATTGGGATGATCGCTACAGTAGTGAAGTAGCAAAATTACTTCCAATTTTTATCAAGAATCAACCTTTCAACCTCGCCTCCCGAGTTCGCAAAACGCCCTTTCCTGGATCAATCTCCGGGTCTCAAATTGTGTATTGTAACAGTGTTGGGCCTTGAAATTAATGAACTTTCAAGTTCCAAATAAATTACTAAATCCCAAATTTAACTCTCTAAGAAAGAATATTTGGTAAGAAACTTTTTACTATCAGTTTTCTTCAAGCATTTTCATCAAAAATCCCCTTTTTTGGATCTCCCAAAATCCATGGTGAAAATAAAAAATTTCTAAGTTAAAGTGAAGCTCTTACCAAGAGAAGATGAAATCTATGATTTTTGGCCTCCAAATCCTTCTTCTTAGCCCGCAATGTGATGCCCTGGACTAAAGGTAGGAGTTGGAAGACGACCAAGTGGCAAAAATGGAGGTTTCTTGTGTGATTTTGCAGTTTTTTAGCCAATCTGGTGTGTTCGGACCTTTGGCGCATCATGCGCCAGAGCGTATTTTTGCCAGATCTCGGTTTCTGTTGAAATCTTCTCCATACTGCTTTACGTCAACCTCTATTTGACTCAAATAAATCTTTCTAAGCATATTCAACATCAAACTAACACCAAATTTTCACAAACAACACAAAACTCATATTTATATACAAAATCGGCATTATTACAAACTAACATTTATCTAGCAAACACATAACAAATTTAGTGTTCTAAAACAAACCAACGTCCTAGCACTAAAATCTAAACATCAAACTTCAAAGCAATAAACATAGATAGTGCAACAATAGAAAGTAAAAGTAATCCAACATAATGATAGCGACTTTTTATATGCTTAAAATATAAGATAAATATGGACGTAATAAATATGGATATAATCTTCACTTTAGTTGTAAAAATCAACATATTTTAACAAATGAATTGGCCAGATTGAAAGTAAATTAAGATCAAAGTGAAAAGATCATCACAATTTCCTAAACATTTTCTTGCATCACCAATTCAAATCACCATTTCACAAATCTCGAGACAAGGAGAAAGACAGAGAAAACTACTCAGATCTCATGGCGAAAACACAACAAAACTCGAAATTTATATATAAAATCAAAGTCACACAAACTACAACAAGTAAATAACTTATCTCTAATTTTTTTCCAAGAATACTCCTCGAAGTTCCTCTCAATCTCTTCCTTTCTTTATAACACATAGAATTCCTTTTCGAAGTAGTAAGGAGGAAAAAATCTCTCACTTTCCCTCCACTCTTACAATCTCTCGAAGAATTCCTCATAATATTGGAACCTTTCTAATCCCTAGGAACTCTCTCTAGCATTTCCTTCACTCTCTAGATTCTCCCCCCCCCCTCCTTAAATTTTCAGCCAAATTATTCTCT
>NW_018220277.1:7361-8106 GCF_001263595.1 Phalaenopsis equestris
AGTGAGATTTTCAGAAAGAATTCAAGTAATTGAATTAACTTTGTAGCCACAAGATTATCTAGTTATCAAGTTTAAGAGTTCTAGTCTTCTATTCATTTCAAGAATGGCTATATGTTGCAATATTAAGTCACATAGAATATTTAAATGATAGGAACTAAATGGGAACACAACTAGTAAAAGATCTAATCCATAAATATAAGTTCAGGAATGTCTTAAGTTTTCCCTATAGGTAGGTCCAGTGAAGCCAATTTTCTATTAGGCATATCCTCAAGCTTCTCCTCACTTTCATAATTTTTTCTTTTTTTTCTATTTTTCATTTAGATTGCTTTGAATCCTATATAATTTTCTTTTATTTTCAGGGATTGTTTTCAATCCTTTCTTTTTCCTTTTTCAAGTGAGGATTACTATATCTGGATAGCCTTTAATGAATTTGAACTTTACTTTTCTTTCCCAAAATTTGAAACGAAAAGCATTCCTTTACCTTATAAATATTTCATAGTTTTTACATCATCGAGCCCCAATCTTTTCTTCTAAAAATGAATTTCCAGATTGTTAATACTTCAAAATATAGTTTCCTTTACTTTAAATAGTTTATAATCTTATTCTCTTATACTAAATATCTTAAGTTAGAAAATTAATTTTCATTACAAAAATATTTCTTTAAATCTACCATAATATTTAAATGGCTACAAAAATATAGTTACCTGAATTAAATTCACTACATGAAATCATATAAATAATTTTT
>NW_018220277.1:10125-11405 GCF_001263595.1 Phalaenopsis equestris
AAAGTTGTAGATGAGCTTTCCCAAGAGTTGCCTAAGCATCCCTTCAAAATTTGGCCTTATCCAAAGCTTGAGTAGGCATAACCGTCTATCTCGCATTCAGCGACCTCGAGGGCACCGTCGGCGGGCTTCTAGAGAATTTATGTCCAGTAGTCTCGGGAAAATCTCACCGTCGGCGGCGTCGAGGGTGTCGTCGGCGGGCTCTATTGATTTTATCCAAATTCTAAATTTTTGCAATTTCAAACAATTTTAAGCCTTAACGACATCTTTTTAATAATTACAGACATAATTTTAAGCGACTAAATGATATACTTAGCACATATAAACTTTCACAACACAAAACATCACATTTATATATAAATTCCAAGGGGTACAATGTACGTTACATAACACACCTAAGTTTGGTATTTTCTTAACCTCAATACATTAATGCAGCGTCGCAATCCAAGCCACAACACTCAAAACGTGAAAACAAAACATCCTATGCTTAGTCTCAACTATACTGAGATCTACAAGCCTAATTCTAAAGCAAAGAAAATGCAAAGTTCAAATCAAAATACATAGATAGACACATAGGTAGTAATATAAATCTACTAATCCTCAGACTCGGTACTCAATTCTCCTCCGAGATCACCCATTGATTGCACATGAACGAAGAGGTTGTAGAAGGGTCGGAATGAAAATTCTGCAGTGGAATCCTCTTCTATTAATTTCATCCTCGTCATCAGTCGTATTAAGTTATATTCTAAATGACTTATATTCTAAATGATCAGAGTGCTCGAAATGTTCCATCATCCTTCAGTCTAGATGATTGAAGAAATTAGAGATATTATTAATCGCATTCATGACATTTTGTACCTCCTTTTCCAATTTCTTGATTCGGCGCAGGATCATTAGAGACTTATCAGGGACTAAGGGTTGAACTGGCAGTGAATTGATTGATCTACTATAATGGCCATGTCATTTTCATCTTCAAAAATTGAGAATCTCTCGGTTGGATCCTAAGGCTTCCAAGGTAGCAGTACCTTTTCCCAATTTTCATATGACACTTGGAACCGACTGCAAAGTGAGAAAATTGTGGAGGGGCGTCCAAGCCCATAAGTTGATCCATGAACAATCAGACCCAAAACCGACTTCACAATTATTGATCCAATGTCGATCGACAATGCCCTTTGGATGTGGTAATTCAAAATGGCACTTTCTTTAGAAACTTTACCGATTTTCATTATCGGTAACAATTTTGGCAGCAATGAAAAAGTGCTAATGTTTTGAAACGGGATTTA
>NW_018220278.1:0-565 GCF_001263595.1 Phalaenopsis equestris
ATATCATTTGGATAATAACAAATTTAAGTTCAAATGAACTAGCCACTACAGTAGGATTTTGAATACAACAATGAAGTTCATGTACCGTAGGGTTGGCATAATCTCTTATGGTCTCAATTCATGATGAATTTCAACATTTTGATCATTTTGGTTTGCCATTTCTATAACTTTTTTAGATTTTTCAAAATTTTTTATTTTTTTTCAGTTATTTTTCTGATTTTCTTAACAGTTCTTTCTAATTCAAAATCATATGGCACTAGTCCTTCAGAACCTGAACTACTCATATACTAACAAAAAATTAAAATGAAAAAAAATAAAACACACAACAATAAAATACTGTAATAAAATATTTTTGCAATAACTCTTAAAGTTTAAATAAGACTTTCTAAAATAGAAATTTACTTTCAATTAATTTATGAAATTTTCACCGGCAATGATGCCAAAAACTTGATCCCGTTACTGCTTATATGCAACAGTGTAACAATGTATGCGATTATATTTTCACTTATATTTCCTTACTTTACAACAATACTAAAAACATGATCCTGAAGAAAATAAGAATTTA